>NW_021291372.1:0-601 GCF_002162155.2 Triticum dicoccoides
GGTCATCAACACTCGCAGTTTTGGCCGATTCGGGCCCGTTTCTTGGATTATTACTCACCGTTTTGGGGTCCCGAAGGGATTTCCATAATTGTTGAGCCCCAAGGTGCGCTTACATGTCGGTCATCCACACTGGCAGTTTTGGCCTATTCTGGCCCATTTCATGAACTCACTATTTTGGGGTCCTAGAGTGATTTCCTTGATTAACGAACCCTGGGGTGCGTTTACGTGTTGGTCATCAACACTGGCAGTTTTGGCCGATTCTGGCCCATTTCATGGACTATTACTCACTATTTTGGGGTCCCGGAGTGATTTCCATGATTAACGAACCCTGGAGTGCATTTACGTGTCGGTCATCAACACTCGCAGTTTTGGCCGATTCTACCCTGTTTCTTGGATTATTACTCACCGTTTTGGGGTCCCGAAGCAATTTCCATAATTGTTGAACCCCAAGGTCCGCTTATGTGTCGGTCATCAACACTGGCAGTTTCGGCCGATTCTGGCCCGTTTGATGGACTATTAGTCACTGTTTTGGGGTCCCGCAGTGGTTTCCATGGTTAGCGAACCCTGTGGTGTGTTTACGTGTCGGTCATCAACACTCGCA
>NW_021291373.1:0-2851 GCF_002162155.2 Triticum dicoccoides
GAAATATTAACTTCAACTCCTGGAACATCTCATATGCTCCATGACGTTCAAAACGTCGTTGAAGTCCCGATTCTAAGCCGTAAAGCATGGCACACTAAACTATCGAGTAGTCATCAGCTTTGCTCTGCCAGACGTTCATAACATCCGGCGTTGCTCCTGCAGCAGGCCTGGCACCCAGCGGTGCTTCCAGGACGTAATTCTTCTGTGCAGCAATGAGGATAATCCTCAAGTTACGGACCCAGTCCGTGTAATTGCTACCATCATCTTTCAACTTTGCTTTCTCAAGGAACGCATTAAAATTCAATGGAACAACAACACGAGCCATCTATCTACAATCAAACATAAACAAGCAAGATACTAATCAGGTACTAAGTTTCATGATAAATTTAAGTTCAGTTAATCAAATTAATTAAAGAACTCCCACTTAGATAGACATCCCTCTAATCCTCTAAGTGATTACGTGATCCAAATCAACTAAACCATAACCGATCATCACGTGAGATGGAGTAGTTTTCAATGGTGAACATCGTTATGTTGATCATATCTACTATATGATTCACGCTCGACCTTTCGGTCTCCGTGTTCCGAGGCCATATCTGTATATGCTTGGCTCGTCAAGTATAACCGGAGTATTCCGCGTGTGCAACTGTTTTGCACCCGTTGTATTTGAACGTAGAACCTATCACACCCGATCATCACGTGGTGTCTCAGCATGAAGAACTTTCACAACGGTGCATACTCAGGGAGAACACTTCTTGATAATTTAGTGAGAGATCATCTTATAATGCTACCGTCAAACAAAGCAAGATAAGATGCATAAAAGGATAAACATCACATGCAATCAATATAAGTGATATGATATGGCCATCATCATCTTGTGCTTGTGATCTCCATCTCCAAAGCACCGTCGTGATCACCATCGTCACCGGCGTGACACCTTGATCTCCATCGTAGCATCGTTGTCGTCTCGCCAAGCTTTTGCTTCTACGACTATCGCTTCCTCTTAGTGATAAAAGTAAAGCATTACATCGCGATTGCATTGCATACAATAAAACGACAACCATAAGGCTCCTGCCAGTTGCCGATAACTCAGTTACAAAACATGATCATCTCATACAATAAAATTCATCATCATGTCTTGACCATATCACATCACAACATGCCCTGCAAAAACAAGTTAGACGTCCTCTACTTTGTTGTTGCAAGTTTTACGTGGCTGCTACGGGCTTAAGCAAGAACCAATCTTACCTACGCATCAAAACCACAACAATAGTTTGTCAATTTGACTCCGTTTTAACCTTCGCAAGGACCGGGCGTAGCCATACTTGGTTCAACTATAGTTGGAGAGACAGTCGCCCGCAAGCCACCTATGTGCAAAGCACGTCGGGGGAACCGGTCTCGCGTAAGCGTACGCGTAATGTTGGTCCGGGTCGTCTCGTCCAACAATGCCACCGAACCAAAGTATGACATGCTGGTAGGCAGTATGACTTATATCGCCCACAACTCACTTGTGTTCTACTCGTGCATATAACATCAACATAAATAACCTAGGCTCGGATGCCACTGTTGGCTTTCGTAGTAATTTCAAAAAAATTCCTACGCACACGCAAGATCATGTGATGCATAGCAACGAGGGGAGAGTGTGATCTACATACCTAGTAGATCGACAACGGAAGCGTTTGGTTGATGTAGTCGTACGTCTTCACGATCCGACCGATCAAGCACCGAAACTATGGCACCTCTGAGTTCGAGCACACGTTCAGCTCGATGACGATCCCCGGACTCCGATCCAGCAAAGTGTCGGGAAGAGTTCCGTCAGCATGACGGCGTGGTGACGATCTTGATGCACCACAGCAGCAGGGCTTCGCCTAAACTCCGCTGCAGTATCATCGAGGACTATGGTGGCTGGGGGCACCGCACACGGCTAAGGAATAGATCACGTGGATCAACTTGTGTGTCCTAGGGTGCCCCTTGCCTCAGTATATAAAGGAGCCAGGGAGAGGGGGCGGCCGGCCAAGGTGGGCGCGCCAAGGGGGAGTCCTACTCCCATTGGGAGTAGGACTCCTAGTTGGACAAGGAGAGAGGGGGAAGAGGTGGAAGAGAGGAAGGAAAAGGGGGGGCGCCGCCCCCCTTCCCTTGTCCTATTCTTACTAGGAAGGGGAGGGGCGCGCGGCCACCTCTTGCCTCCTTCTCTCTTCTCCCTCAAGGCCCATGTAGGCCCAATAAACCCCCGGGGGGGTTCCGGTAACCCCCTGGTACTCCGGAAAAATGCCGATTTCACCCGGAACGATTCCGATGTCCATATATAGGCTTCCAATATATCAATCTTTACGTCTCGACCATTTCGAGACTCCTCGTCATGTCCGTGATCACATCCGGGACTCCGAACAACCTTTGGTACATCAAAATGCATAAACTCATAACATAACTGTCATCGTAACCTTAAGCGTGCGGACCCTACGGGTTCGAGAACAATGTAGACATGACCGAGACATGTCTCCGGTCAATAACCAATAGCGGGACCTGGATGCCCATATTGGCTCCTACATATTCTACGAAGATCTTTATCGGTCAGACCGCATAACAACATACGTTGTTCCCTTTGTCATCGGTATGTTACTTGTCCGAGATTCGATCGTCGGTATCCAATACCTAGTTCAATCTCGTTACCGGCAAGTCTCTTTACTCGTTCCGTAATACATCATCCCGCAACTAACATATTAGTTGTAATGCTTGCAAGGCTTATGTGATGTGCATTACCGAGAGGGCCCAGAGATACCTCTCCGACAATCGGAGTGACAAAACCTAATCTCGAAATACGCCAACCCAACATGTACCTTGGGAGACACCT
>NW_021291374.1:0-1428 GCF_002162155.2 Triticum dicoccoides
TTCTAAAGAGGAATGCAACAAGGTAGTTTGTAAATCATCATAATATTTTGTTACAGTTTCACTACCTTGTTTTAAGTGTTGCAACTTCTTAATCATGTCACGAGTATAATAAGCAGGGACGAAAGTATGTTGCATGGCAAGTTTCAAATCATCCCAAGTAGTAGGTATATAATCAGGGTGTAACCGACAATATTCACTCCACCAAACCAAAGCATAACCAGTGAAAGAACCAACCGCAACCTTAACCTTTTTATGTTCATCGAAATTATGGGAAGCAAATATATTTTTTATGTCGAACTCCCATTCAATATATAAAGCAGGTTTAAAACGGCCATTAAATGGTGGTATAGATACATTAACCTGATCATGTGCATTTGGATGTTTGTGCACCTCTCGTGACGGTTGTGTCATTTGCAAAGGTGGTGGCACGTCTCCCGCGATCGACAAAGCCCATGAATTGACTCTGGATCCTGTCATGATTAGTAGAACAAGAAACAAAACCCAAAAATAATGTTCCTATAACTACTAGGATGTGGTGGTAAAACGCTCACAGTAAAGCAAATATCAATGTCTTACAAGTTCTCACCATGCAGCAGGCGGTGATCGGCAACCAGCGGTGTCAAGTAACTCCGAATATTGAGTAAAGCGATTGCCAGGGGAGCGTACGTATACACGGTGTAGAAATATGTGGAGCTGGGTTGGCTATATATGGTAGCAAAAGATTAGCAATAATCAATTCAAAGATGCAATGTTGAATAAACGCTCAACGACGGTACTGTGCTGGTCCTAGGCTAGACCGGACTAGAGACGCGAGCCTAGAACACTAATGAGGTCACGGCGTAGCACAACTAGCATCAATGAAGGATACTAAGTAGCTCTTGACAGCAAGATATAAGTGAAGATCACAACAGCAGTGAAGATAATGAGGTGAAACAACAGCCAAGCAGGATATATCAACAACTTTGTCTCCAACTTTCCCCTGAAAAAGTTTGTGCCGATTTTTTTTTTCTTCTCTCTTTTTTTTCCTCACACTTTTTTTTCTTTCTCTCCTTTTTTTTCTCTGACTTTTTTTTCCTTTTTTTTCTCTCTTTTTTTCTCTCTTTTTTTCTCCCTCTTTCCAAAACAAACTAGATAAGATGCAGATTGGATCAAGTGAAGATGTGAACGATCTCAACTATTATTATGACAATGAATGGTGGGTAGCACGTGGTGGAAATTGATGGATGGGTGGTGGACAGCGGAAGAGATAATGATGCAGCGGTGGCGTGACTAATGTGAACAGAACTCGAAACTCTAAACGAACTAGACACTAAGACCAGCAACTCGACACGACAATGCAATCGATAATTCAACTATGCAATCAATGAAAAGAAAATTGCAAAGGCTCAGACTGGCTTGGACCAAGGATGAATAGATCTAACTCTTTTT
>NW_021291375.1:0-1158 GCF_002162155.2 Triticum dicoccoides
CAAGAAATCTGCATCGACAGGTAGCACTGACTGCTCAGAAGACCTTGTTTTCACTCCAGATTTTCCCATGACCGACTCAAATGGCTGATGCATAGGAAAGTAGATGAATGTATAAACATTGTTGACAAATGGAATACATTATGGAAAAAATATGGCACGATACAATTCACATATACGATGACTAGCTAAACATGATGGCATTGCATGATTCACGTATATGATGCCTGGCTAAAGAAGATGGCATTGCATAATTCCCATATACTCCCTCCGTTCCTAAATATTTGTCTTTTTAGATATTTCAAATGGACTACCACATACAGATGTATATAGACACATTTTAGAGTGTAGATTCACTCATTTTGTTCCGTATGTAGTCACTTGTTGAAATCTCTAAAAAGACAAATATTTAGGAATGGTGGGAGTATGATATAGAAACCAAACAGGTGGCATTCACACAAAGCAAATCTAAACTAAGCTGATGACATATAAGATGTATAATGTAAGCAATGCAAGGCGCCATATGCATGATATGACCAACATCAGCATGCCAGGTTAGAGCAAACACCTCAGGTGGTAAACAGGCGTGGTCGGCTCCTTCTGAATCTCCATCTGAACAGTTATCTTCCTCTGGAATACAATCTGAAAATGCAGGAGGGGGGGCACTTCGCCCACCATGGAGCGGCGTCTGCATGACATTATATTCGCACGCAACAGTCTTCTCTTTTTCTCTACATGTTCAGTACGATTGTGTACAATATCTGACATGCATAATAAAAAAATAGTTAGATTTTGTAAGGCCTAAGGGTGCATGCAAAAATTAAGACTGAGGGTAGCAAACGAGTGGATGGATCCAAAACTAATGATAGCAGGTAGATTATAGCTTCAGTTTAAAAAGATAGACAATGGATCATCTATTGTTTGTTGCCCACCCAACATGAACCACATAGAAGACCCAGATGAACCAGATAGTAGACAGATACTATTCGTTGCTGGCTCGATATGAGACCCATGGGCAATTTAAAACTCAAGATTGAACGATAAAGTAGCAGGTAGTAATAACCGGTGTATAACGTAAGCAAACACGAAAGACTGCGACCTCTCTTCCAGAACTGTGTAGTCCTCAGGTTCATCTGCTCAAGTCGATGATGGTAATGCAGT
>NW_021291376.1:0-1470 GCF_002162155.2 Triticum dicoccoides
CCCTGTAATTGCTTTACTTTATCACTAAGCGGTAGCGATAGTCGTAGAAGCAATAGATGGCGTAACGACAACGATGCTACGATGGAGATCAAGGTGTCGCGCCGGTGACGATGGTGATCACGACGGTGCTTTGGAGATGGAGATCACAAGCACAAGATGATGATGGCCATATCATATCACTTATATTGATTGCATGTGATGTTTATCCTTTATGCATCTTATCTTGCTTTGATTGACGGTAGCATTTTAAGATGATCTCTCACTAAAATTATCAAGAAGTGTTCTCCCTGTATATGCACCATTGCCAAAGTTCGTCGTGCCCAGACACCACGTGATGATCGGGTGTGATAAGCTCTACGTCCATCTACAACGGGTGCAAGACAGTTTTGCACACGCGGAATACTTAGGTTAAACTTGACGAGCCTAGCATATGCAGATATGGCCTCGGAACACGGAGACCGAAAGGTCGAGCGTGAATCATATAGTAGATATGATCAACATAGTGATGTTCACCATTGAAAACTACTCCATCTCACGTGATGATCGGTTATGGTTTAGTTGATTTGGATCATGTGATCACTTAGATGACTAGAGAGATGTCTGTCTAAGTGGGAGTTCTTAAGTAATATGATTAATTGAACCTAAATTTATCATGAACTTAGTACCTCATAGTATTTTGCTTGTCTATGTTTGTTTGTAGATAGATGGCTCCTACTGTTGTTCCGTTGAATTTTAATGCGTTCCTTGAGAAAGCAAAGTTGAAAGATGATGATAGCAATTACACGGACTGGATTCGTAACCTGAGGATTATCCTCATTGCTGCACAGAAAAGTTACGTCCTGGAAGCACCGCTGGGTGCCAGGCCTGCTGCTGATGCAACTGACGACGTTAAGAACGTCTGGCAGAGCAAAGCTGATGACTACTCTATAGTTCAGTGTGCCATGCTTTACGGCTTAGAACCGGGTCTTCAACGACGTTTTGAATGTCATGGAGCATATGAGATGTTCCAGGAGTTGAAGTTAATATTTCAAGCAAATGCCCGGATTGAGAGATATGAAGTCTCCAATAAGTTCTATAGCTGCAAGATGGAGGAGAATAGTTCTGTTAGTGAGCATATACTCAAAATGTCTGGGTATAATAATCACTTGATTCAACTGGGAGTTAATCTTCCGGATGATAGCGTCATGGACAGAATTCTCCAATCACTGCCACCAAGCTACAAGAGCTTTGTGATGAACTATAATATGCAAGGGATGAACAAAACTATTCCCGAGCTCTTCGCAATGCTAAAAGCTGCGGAGGTAGAAATCAAGAAGGAGCATCAAGTGTTGATGGTCAACAAGACCACTAGTTTCAAGAAAAGGGGCAAAGGGAAGAAGAAGGGGAACTTCAAAAAGAACAGCAAGCAAATTGCTGCTCAAGAGAAGAAACCCAAGTCTGGACCTAAGCCTGAAACTGAGTGCTTCTACT
>NW_021291377.1:0-777 GCF_002162155.2 Triticum dicoccoides
TTGCGCTTATGTGTCGGTCATCAACACTCAGAGTTTTCGCCGATTCTGGACCGTTTCATGGACTATTACTCACTGTTTTGGGGTCGCGAAGCGATTTCCGTAGTTTATGAACCCCAACGTGCACTTATGTGTCGGTCATCAACACTCATAGTTTTGGCCGACTCTGGCCCGTTTCTTGGACTATTACTCATCGTTTTTGGGTCCCGAAGCGATTTCCATAGTTGTTTAACCCCAAGGTGCGCTTATGTGTCGGTCATCAACACTCATAGTTTTGGCCGATTCTGGTCCGTTTCGTGGACTATTATTCACTATTTTGGGGTCCCGGAGTTATTTCCATAGTTGTTGAACCCCAAGGTGTGCTTATGTGTCGGTCATTAACACTCACATTTTTGGCCGATTCTGGCCCGTTTCTTGGACTATTACTCACCGTTTTGGGGCCCGAAGCGATTTCCATAGTTGTTGAACCCCAAGTTGGCTTATGTGTCGGTCCCGAAGACTCATAGTTTTGGCCAATTCTGGCCCGTTTCATGGACTATTACTCACTGTTTTGGGGTCCCGAAGCGATTTCCATGGTTAACGAACTCCGGGCGCGTTTACGTGTCAGTCATCAACACTCGCGGGGTTTTTCGATCTGACCTGTTTCGTGGACTATTAATCAGCATTTTGGGGTTCCGAAGCGATATCCATGGTTGTTGAACCCCAAGGTGCACTTACGTGTCGGTCATCAACAATCGCAGTTCTGGCCGATTTTGGCCCATTTCTTGGACTATTACTCAC
>NW_021291378.1:0-1991 GCF_002162155.2 Triticum dicoccoides
AAAATTCTCATGCGACAGGCTCTCGATCAGAGCGAGCAGCCAGTTTTTTGCATTAGGCTCTGTAGTCGCTATGATTTTATGCATCACTTCCTCATCTCCTAGCGCCCATACACTCCGCGATACGGTGCACTCCAATAGCGAATGTCGCCACGAGTCATGTATCCCACAAAACCCGCACCTGCTGGAATCAGCCATATGACGGTGGGCTCGTACATCATTTGTTGGCAGCGACTGTTTCGATAATCTCCACAAAAACATTCTGACCTTCCCTGGGACTGCAGTATTCCACATTGTTTTCCACGCTCCTGACTCTGCCCTAGCATTGGACGGGCCTGCCGATCCCTCGAGCCACGCCTCTCTGCGCTGTCTGGTTGCGATGATCATCTTATAAGCTGACCTGACCGAAAAAGTGCCATGTTTTTCATAGTGCCAAGCCCAAAAGTCTGACATGTTTCGAGTGCATAGAGGGATTCCCAATATAATGTCAGCATCCATCGGCATAAACGTGGCCTGCACCAGTTGCCTATTCTAGGATGCCGTAGCAGGAGATATAAGCTCAGAAACCATTGTTGAGCGGTTTTGTGTTAGGCAGTCATATGGCCGAAGCATTTCATCCCTTGGGAGCCAATTGTGTCCCCGGATGTTGGTCGAAGCTCCATTACCAATGCGTTTGCTTAGCCCCTGCAGTCATGAGCGGCTGCGGTGCTGCGATTGTACATGGGCCTCGGGTACACAGCGCTATGCATGCATGTCATGTGCCTGCTGGGCTGTTTTCAAACTTGGACATGTAGCTCGCGGTAGGTTTGGCTGGTGGGAAATTTAATATTTGTATTATGAACATGTGACGCTACAGATAGATTTACTTTCACGCAGTGCAAAACTTTTTTTTGCCTGGTGAGACCATTCATCACCTTCGCGTCGTAGCTGGGTGAGCGACGGTTCGCCATGGATGGCCTGAAGTTCTTTGAGGAGGCGGAGTTAGGGCAAAATATTGCGGAGTCTCGTAATTTATGTTTCCTCTTGTAATGCTTTCGGACAAAAAATGTGTTTAGCTTGTATTTGCCACCGGATTTTTCTGCCATTTCTTTGTCTGGTTTGTCTGCATCTTGTTGTTGGATCTGATTCTGATAAGATGATAATCTGGGATGTGTTGCAGTTTAGTTCCTAGGGTGGATGCCGCTGACATTTTGGAGTCTGAAATAGCTGTTGTGGAGTCTATTGTTGCTTTTATCCACGAATCTCGGTCGTCCTATGTTGATATCCAGGATCAAGAGATATAGATTCATGAACCTCTCCAGAACATCCTTTTTTTGTTTGAATGGTTCAAAAAACTAGCCGAATTATGGATAATTCAAGTTATTCTTGTTACTCGGAATAACATTTGCCCTCGTCTTTTACGCAGGCATCATGCACATGCTTTCCCCATTATTTTTGTATCACATTTTAATATATTTAATATATATTCTTTTTTTGAAAAAGGGTCTCCCCACTTTAGATTATAAAGCAACGACCAACCGATACAACGAGTTTGATGAGGCCGTAGCACAAACGAGCCCAAAAGAAAAAGGAGAAAAAGAAAAAAGAAAAAAGAAACAAATGTCGGCGCCGGCAGCTCAACTAAGCGAAGATGGCCGACACCCGCTGCACCCTCCGAAGAAGTACCACCACTCGCCAAGCACTTCGAAGCCTCGCGTACCAAGCAACACCTTCATGAAGGAATGCGACGACGACGCTGCTGCTGCCCAATCAAGTCCTAGGGTTTCCCCCGGTACATGGATGGCAATGAGGAAGGGGTATCACCGACGCCTCTCAGGAGAGTCCGGCAACGCCCACGGGCGCAGCGGCGCCGTTAGCGAACGAGCCGCCAGAAATTTCTCCCGCCCCGAAACCCCCACCCCCACCCAGACAATCGCAAGCGCGCCGCCCAACATACCGCCCACCAGCCTGTGCCACCACGGACACCGCACCATCTTTACTGTCTCATTGAGGCC
>NW_021291379.1:0-959 GCF_002162155.2 Triticum dicoccoides
CCTTGCTGGATCAAGAAGGAGGAGACGTGGCTGTTCCGTACGTGTGTTGAACGCGGAGGTGCCGTCCGTTCGGCGCTGGTCATCGGTGATTTGGATCACGTCGAGTACGACTACATCATCACCGTTCTTTTGAACGCTTCCGTGCGCGATCTACAAAGGTATGTAGATGCATCTGATCACTCGTTGCTAGATGAACTCCTAGATGATCTTGGTGAAACGAGTAGGAAATTTTTTGTTTTCTGCAACGTTCCCCAACAGTGGCATCATGAGCTAGGTCTATGCGTAGTTCTTCTTGCGCGAGTAGAACACAATTTGTTGTGGGCGTAGATTTGTCAACTTTCTTGCCGTTACTAGTCCTTTCTTGCTTCAGCGGTATTGTGGGATGAAGCGGCCCGGACCAACCTTACAAGTACGCTTATGTGAGACCGGTTCCACCGACTAACATGCACTAGTTGCATAAGGTGGCTGGCGGGTGTCTGTCTCTCCCACTTTAGTTGGAGCGGAATCGATGAACAGGGTCCTTATGAAGGGTAAATAGAAGTTGACAAATCACGTTGTGGCTTTAATGTAGGTAAGAAAACGTTCTTGCTAGAACCCTAATTCAGCCACGTAAAACTTGCAACAACAATTAGAGGACGTCTAACTTGTTTTTGCAGCAAGTGGTTTGTGATATGATATGGCCAAAGTTGTGATGAATGATGAATGATCTATATGTGATGTATGAGATGTTCATGCTATTGTAATAGGATTCACGACTTGCATGTCGATGAGTATGACAACCGGCAGGAGCCATAGGAGTTGTCTTTATTCTTTTAATGACCTGCGTGTCATCGAGAAACGCCATGTAAATTACTTTACTTTATTGCTAAACGCGTTAGCCATAGTAGTAGAAGTAATAGTTGGCGAGCAACTTCATGGAGACACGATGATGGAGATCATGATGATGGAGATCATGGTGT
>NW_021291380.1:0-936 GCF_002162155.2 Triticum dicoccoides
ATTGATCATGTTCTTGTAATAGGATTCACGACTTGCATGTCGATGAGTATGACAACCGGCAGGAGCCATAGGAGTTGTCTTTATTTATTGTATGACCTGCGTGTCATTGAAGAATGCCATGTAAACTACTTTACTTTATTGCTAAACGCGTTAGTCATAGAAGTAGAAGTAGTCGTTGGCGTGACAACTTCATGAAGACACGATGATGGAGATCATGATGATGGAGATCATGGTGTCGTGCCGGTGACGATGATGATCATGGAGCCCCGAAGATGAAGATCAAAAGGAGCAAAATGATATTGGCCATATCATGTCACTATTTGATTGCATGTGATGTTTATCATGTTTATGCATCTTGTTTGCTTAGGACGATGGTAGTAAATAAGATGATCCCTTACAAAATTTCAAGAAGTGTTCTCCCCTAACTGTGCACCGTTGCTACAGTTCATCGCTTCTAAGCACCACGTGATGATCGGGTGTGATGGATTCTTACGTTCACATACAACGGGTGTAAGACAGTTTTACACAGCGAAAACACTTAGGGTTAACTTGACGAGCCTAGCATGTGCAGACATGGCCTCGGAACAAGGAGACCGAAAGGTCGAGCATGAGTCGTATGGTAGATACGATCAACATGAAGATGTTCACCGATGATGACTAGTCCGTCTCACGTGATGATCGGACACGGCCTAGTTGACTCGGATCATGTGATCACTTAGATGACCAGAGGGATGTCTATCTAAGTGGGAGTTCATAAGATGAACTTAATTATCCTGAACATAGTCAAAAGACCTTTTGCAAATTATGTCGTAAGCTCGCGCTTTAGTTCCACTGTTTAGATATGTTCCTAGAGAAAATATAGTTGAAAGTTGATAGTAGCGATTATGCGATCAGTAGAAAGCTTATGTCCTTAATGCACCGCTCAGTGTGCTGAAC
>NW_021291381.1:0-613 GCF_002162155.2 Triticum dicoccoides
CCTGGTATGAGGGACCTTTAGTACCGGTTGGTGTTACCAACCGGTACTAAAGGTTTTTTTTTTGAATTTTTTGGAATTTTTTTTTGAATTTTTTCGATTTTTTTTGAATTATTTGATGATTTAGTCTCTAATCACCTCTCTTAACTGCTCAAGTGTGGATCACTCATTCCAAATCATCTAACTTCCCGACCGGTCACCCATCCCTCTCACTACTCTAGCTCGAGCACGCTTAACTTTCGGGCTCTATTCTCCTTCGTTTCCGAGTCTGCACTTGTTGTTTTCCTGACAATAGTAAGATGTCAATCCTATTAACCATCAGGAGTTTAGCTTGAGCATGAAGTCACACATTTCACCGTTTGAGTTTGAAACTATTATTCTAAAAAATAGTAATTATTTAGTAACGCTAATATTTCTTGAATAAGTTTGACCATAGTTTGACCACAGTTTGACCAGAGTTTGACCAGATTTGACCAAAATTCAAAAAATTGAAATAATTATTTAGTAACACTAATATTCTAGAATAACTATGTAGTAACATTAATACTTCTTGAATAAGTAGTTTGACCAGATTTAACCAATTTTTTTAAAAAAACTGAAATTTGACCATATCTTT
>NW_021291382.1:0-1092 GCF_002162155.2 Triticum dicoccoides
AAATGCTACAGAGCTCCCACTCACTTTCTTGTAAACGCAGGCTTCTCCATAAGTCTGTGTAAACCCAAACGCTTTGATCATCTCATCAAAGCGAATGTTCCAACTCCGAGATGCTTGCACCAGCCCATAAATCGAGCGTTGGAGCTTGCACACTTTGTCAGCATTCTTAGGATCGACAAAACCTTCCGGCTGCATCATATACAATTCTTCCTTAAGGAAACCATTAAGGAATGCCGTTTTGACGTCCATTTGCCATATTTCGTAATCATAGAATGCGGCAATTGCTAACATGATTCGGACGGACTTCAGCTTCGCTACCGGTGAGAAAGTCTCATCGTAGTCAACCCCTTGAACTTGTCGATAACCCTTAGCGACAAGCCGAGCTTTATAGATGGTCACATTACCATCCGCGTTTGTCTTCTTCTTAAAGATCCATTTATTTTCTATGGCTCGCCGTTCAACGGGCAAGTCAGTCAAAGTCCATACTTCGTTCTCATACATGGATCCTATCTCGGATTTCATGGCTTCTAGCCATTTGTCGGAATCTGGTCCCGCCATCGCTTCTTCATAGTTCGAAGGTTCACCGTTGTCCAACAACATGATTTCCAAGACAGGGTTGCCGTACCACTCTGGTGTGGAACGTGTCCTTGTGGACCTTCGAATTTCAGTAGGAGCTTGATCAAAAGTATCTTGATCATTATCATTAACTTCCTCTCTAGTCGGTGCTGGCACCTCAGGAACATTTTCTTGAGTTGCGCCATTTTCCGGTTCAAGAGGCAATACTTCATCAAGCTCTACTTTCCTCCCACTTACTTCTTTCGAGAGAAACTCTTTCTCCAGAAAGGACCCATTCTTGGCAACAAAGATCTTGCCTTCGGATCTAAGGTAGAAGGTGTACCCAATAGTTTCTTTTGGGTACCCTATGAAGACGCATTTTTCCGATTTGGGTTCGAGCTTTTCAGGTTGAAGTTTCTTGACATAAGCATCGCATCCCCAAACTTTTAGAAACGACAGCTTAGGTTTCTTCCCAAACCATAATTCATACGGTGTCGTCTCAACGGATTTCGACGGAGCCCTATTTAAAGTGAATGC
>NW_021291383.1:0-1178 GCF_002162155.2 Triticum dicoccoides
CATACTTTTCTGAAAAATTGAGTGGGCCTAGTCTGAATTATTCTACTTATGATAAAGAATTATATGCTCTTGTTCGGACTTTAGAAACATGGCAACATTATTTATGGCCCAAAGAATTTGTTATACATTCTGATCATGAATCTTTGAAACATATTAAAAGTCAAGCTAAACTGAATCGTAGACATGCTAAATGGGTTGAATTCATTGAGACTTTCCCTTATGTCATTAAACACAAGAAGGGAAAAGAAAATGTTATTGCTGATGCATTGTCTCGTCGCTATACTATGCTTTCACAACTTGACTTCAAAATATTTGGTTTGGAGACCATCAAAGATCAATATGTGCATGATACTGATTTTAAAGATGTAATGCAGAATTGTAAAGAAGGAAGAATGTGGAACAAGTTTGTTGTTAACGATGGATTTGTGTTTCGTGCTAACAAGCTATGCATTCCAGCTAGCTCCGTTCGTCTTTTGTTGTTGCAGGAGGCGCATGGAGGAGGATTAATGGGACACTTTGGCGTGAAGAAGACGGAGGACGTACTTGCTACACATTTCTTTTGGCCAAAGATGAGACGGGATGTTGAGCGTTTTATTGCTTGCTGCAATACATGTCAAAAAGCTAAGTCACGACTCAATCCTCATGGTTTATATATGCCTTTGCCTGTACCTAGTGTTCCTTGGGAGGATATATCTATGGACTTTGTTTTAGGTTTACCTCGAACAAAGAAGGTGAGGGATAGCATATTTGTTGTCGTGGATAGATTCTCGAAAATGGCACACTTTATACCATGTCATAAAAGTGATGATGCTGTTAATGTTGCTGATTTGTTCTTTCGTGAAATTATTCGCTTGCATGGTGTGCCAAATACTATTGTTTCAGATCGTGATACTAAATTTCTTAGCCACTTTTGGAGATGTTTATGGGCTAAGTTGGGGACTAAACTGCTTTTTAGTACTACTTGTCACCCCCAAACTGATGGACAAACTGAAGTAGTCAATAGAACGTTGTCTACTATGCTTAGGGCTGTTTTGAAGAATAATAAGAAAATGTGGGAGGAATGCTTGCCTCATATTGAATTTGCTTATAATCGTTCATTGCATTCTACTACTAAGATGTGCCCTTTTGAAGTTGTGTATGGTTTCCTACCTCGTGCACCTATTGATTTGTTGCCTCTT
>NW_021291384.1:0-516 GCF_002162155.2 Triticum dicoccoides
GTCACTTGCTCAACTCGGCGTCCGTCGTCGCTACCGCGACGACGTCCGCCTCGAATCGCGTTACGCTAAGACAGGATGGAATGGTGCATGTGCTCGTCTCGGCGTCTGTCGTCGCTACCGCGATGACGTCCGCCTCGAATCGCGTTACGCTAAGACAGGATGGAATGGTGTCACGTGCTCGTGTCGGCGTCCGTCGTCGATATCGCGACGACGTCTGCCTCGACTCGCGTTACGCTAAGACAGGGTGGCACTGGTGTCACTTGCTCAACTCGGCGTCCGTCGTCGCTACCGCGACGACGTCCGCCTCGAATCGCGTTACGCTAAGACAGGATGGAATGGTGTCACGTGCTCGTCTCGGCGTCCGTCGTCGATATCGCGACGACAACCGCCTCGACTCGCGTTACGCTAAGACAGGGTGGCACTGGTGTCACTTGCTCGTCTCGGCGTCCGTCGTCGCTACCGCGACGATGTCCGCCTCGACTCGCGTTACGCTAACACAGGGTGGCAGTGGTGTCA
>NW_021291385.1:0-2191 GCF_002162155.2 Triticum dicoccoides
TGTGATAATCCCCTTGGTTTAACTTTGTTGGAAACATCCACTGGGTAACGATGGATGCTGCTAGCTCAAGGCCCACCCTCACCAGAAGATAGTTGTATACAGACCAAGACCAACCCACCGGTGTTGCATTCGTACCCAGCACCAAATCCGATCATCCACACCTTGTTGCCTTTCTTCGTCTGTCCTTTAGCCTGAATGTATGCCAATTCATACCGCACTGATGCTTTCGACTGGTTTTCGAACCAATATGTTGTTATTCGTGATGGCTCAACGTGGTTGTCTGATAAATTAAGGCCATGTTGTATTGAGGTGATAACTGTCGATCCACTGACGTGGATGTAGAAATACTAAAATACTGTGCAAAAGTTGTACGATTTGTTCTTCCTCCAAGGGAGCGCCTTTTTCGCCACACAGAAGACCGAAAACTTGAGAAGCTCATATGCCGGTAGGACAAGGTGGCTGGTTGCCATGATATTGGCCTTGAGTTGAGTGCATCCCTTGCGACAACCATAAGATCTTTAGAGAGAACAAACCCTATGTTACCCTTCTGGTCTTCCTCTTGATACACACAATGATAGGCTGAGTTGTTGGCCGCATTGACCGTTCGCGTGAAATGTCCAGGACAAAACCGAGCAGTGGACCTAGAAGTCCACAACAATTACGCCATGTCACTCATGCGGAAAAAGATGTTAATCAAATGCATGGAACACTTATTCCTCAAATAGTAGCATGGCAGAGTGGTCTGTGTACGAGTCTGAAGGCATGACCTGCAGGATGCTGCTCGCGAGCCCCACTGTTGTCACCGACACAGAGCATACCATCCCCGAGAGGTTCATGACGCGGAGATCACTTTGCAACTTGTATCACTTCACAATCATATATGAGTTGGATGGTACCGGACAAAATTGCAAATATTGATAAGAACTCTGATTGCTTCACAATTGATGCACGTTTTGTCAAAAGGGTCATCCATCGTTGAGAATACAATAAAATCTGCTTTTAAGCATGCTTCATCAAGCCCACGGTGTGGCTCTGTATAGCGAAATAAGGTGGTGCATATGTCTGATCGCTCATACCTGAGTGCGCAAGAATATTAGTTATGAAGTTGACACTAGAATGATCAAGTCAAGGCGAGAGGTATGCATGCTCGAGGAAGGTTGCCTTTGTGTATCTAAAGTTGGAGCTTGGTTGAAAACAACTAAACAAGTACAGTTCTAGCATAGAGTTGAAAGCAGATTGTAGCTGTGATGATCAGAGGAACGATGACAGGGAGTACGTGGATGGAACAGCACTGCGTCGGGGCACAATTTCATGTGCAGCGGCAAGCCATTGTTCAATCTTTGTGAGAAGGGCACCTGCGAATGTCGTGGCAATGACAATTGGCAAGATGAGAATGCAGCACAATGGTATGGCGATCTGAAATGCTTGAGATGAAACCAGGAACTCATGGTGTTAGGTAGTGTGTGTGTGTGTGTGTGTGTGTGTGTGTGTGTGCAAGCTAATGTCCGACGAGGATAGCAAACGGAGAACAAATTATACAAGGGCTTTGAAAGTTTTTTTACACACTTTAGCTGTATGTAAGGCACCTGAAATTTGAATTGGGCTCAGTCGATTTTTGGGGTTGTTGATTGTTATTCTTAAATTCGTGCACTCAATTTTTTGTTGTTGTGTGGTATGTCTTGTTTTGGGCTAGGGATTTTTGACTACGTCAATTTTGGGTCAGTCAGTTCTTTCGTGGGTTGAAGCCGAGTTAGCTGTGCGGCTGGACTAGCTCTATTTAGCCCATCTAACGACTCAACCATTCTCTTCCTTTGTTTTATTTCTGGTTTTTCTATTTTCATGCATTTTTGCTCCTTTTTTTTTACTTTTTAGTATTTTCTTATGGGTACTTTTTTTATGTTAGGTGAGTGTCAATGTATTCATGCAAATGTTACACAGCAAGTGTATAAATTATTTCATTCTTACTTAGAAAATAACATTATTATGATTTTATCTTTACCTCATTTTCTTTGTTCTTTAAGGGTCATAACAATCCCACTAATTCATTTCTTCTTATCAAACTTCCTTTTTGTGAAAATTTTACTATTATATGTTTATTCTTGTGTATTATAAAAAAGTGCATGTGTGTAAATTGTGTGCAAAGTTTTTCGTTATGTTTTTTGTTTTCTTTCTCTTAAAGGGTTATTCCACT
>NW_021291386.1:0-1158 GCF_002162155.2 Triticum dicoccoides
GTTCCGTGCACTCTCCTCCACTTCGTGAACAACGAGTTGGTCGATGTCGCCAAGGGCAAAATTGTTCAACCGGGCAACCCCTTGTTCCACGGTACCCAGATGCCACCCAACTTGTTTAGGGTTCAACTGGTTCGGGTGCTGCCAGGCTGCGACGACTTGTTACCTCCGATTCGACCCGTCGGGGCCGACGATGATGACGTGATGACCCTCAGCGCCTGCCTGAGCTGGCCCCTGCTTTGGCCGAAGAGCCAGATTCGTTTGGGGGCGGGGGACACCACCCCAAAGACAACACCGCCAGTCGTGCCGGCGCCAAGTCGGCCCCATGGCAAGACCGCCGTAACGGTGCCGGACATCCCTATGCCACTGGATCCAAACATGCATATGGCACAGGATCAGAACGACGACGACGACGACGATGATACATTTGGCAGCATCGATCAGTACTTTGCCGAGCATGGGTACGATGGCGACTTCATGGGGCCTCCTTCTCAAGAACCAAACCCAACAAAAGACGTGTGCGATCTAGCTCGTACCGCGGAGAAGCCAAGTTGCAATAGGCGCCGTCTGGCGTTCAGCTCTCAGGAGACGCCTCCAGCTGCCGACTTCACCGAGCCTCAGATAGGCGAGGTGCGAAATATTATCAGCCCCAACACACTCAAGAAGGCGGTCTGTGAGCAGAACTCGGTCCCATTACAGGAGGCACGCAAAAGAAATACTAAGAAGGGTGCGAGCCAGCCGGCACCGAGTACGATCCGTGCTCAGGACGGGCCACCTTCACCGCAGGATATCTTGAGGAGGGTGCATGTGGCGGGTAGGGCGATGCTACCGACAAATATGCTCAATGCTGCAACCGGTGCTATGCGGAGTCTGCATGACAGTGTTCTTGCTTTGGAGAAGCGGCGTCTCAGGGAGAAGGATGTGGCATACCCGGTTTTCGCGGCCAAGGTGCCAGAGGGCAAGGGCTTTGTGGATAACTCCATCGGGCGTACGATCGTCCTGCGTTTTGATGACATCCACGCTATGTTGAACCTTCATCCGCTGCACTACACCTTCGTTCGGCTATTTTCGCTGAGTATGGAGATGCGGATCATTCGCGACAAGACCCCGGACATCGTGATAGTCGACCCCTTCTACATGCGTGCCAAGATCTTGGGCAGC
>NW_021291387.1:0-1589 GCF_002162155.2 Triticum dicoccoides
GCATGGAAATCACTTCGGGACCCCCAAACGTTGAGTAATAGTCCATGAAACGGGTCAGAATCGACAAAAACCGCGAGTGTTGATGACCGACACGTAAACGCACCCCAGGGTTCGTTAATCGTGGAAATCACTCCAGGACCCCAAAACAGTGAGTAATAGTCCATGAAACGAGCCAGAATCGGCCAAAATTGTTAGTGTTGATGACCGACACGTAAGCGCACCTTGTGGTTCAACAATCATGGAAATCACTTCGGGACCCTAAAATAGTGAGTAATAGTCCACGAAACGGGTCAGAATCGACCAAAACCGCGAGTGTTGATGACCGGCACGTAAACGCACCCCAGGGTTCGTTAATCGTGGAAATCACTCCGGGACCCCAAAACAGTGAGTAATAGTCCATGAAATGGGCCAGAATCGGCCAAAATTGTCAGTGTTGATGACCGACACGTAAGCGCACCTTGGGGTTCAACAAGCATGGAAAGCACTTCGGGAACCCAAAACGGTGAGTAATAGTCCACGAAACATGTCAGAATCAACAAAAATCGCGAGTGTTGATGACCGACATGTAAACGCACCTTAGGTTTTGTTGATTGTGGAAGCCACTCCGGAACACTAGTGAGTAATAGTCCACGAAACGGCCAGAATCGGCCAAAACTGTGAGTGTTGATGACCGACACATAAGCGCACCTTGGGGTTCAACAAGCATGGAAATCACTTCGACACCCTAAAATAGTGAGTAATAGTCCATGAAACGGGTCCGAATCGACAAAAACCGCGAGTGTTGATGACCGACACGTAAACACACCCCAGGGTTCGTTAATCGTGTAAATCACTCCAGGACCCCAAAACAGTGAGTAATAGTCCATGAAATGGGCCAGGATCGGCCAAAACTGTCAATGTTGATGACCTACACGTAAGCCCACCTTGGGGTTCAACAAGCACAGAAATCACTTTTTGACCCCAAAACAGTGAGTAATAGTCCACGAAACTTGTCAGAATCAACAAAAACCGCGAGTCTTGATGACCGACACGTAAACGCACCCCAGGGTTTGTTAATCAATGAAATCGCTCCGGGCCCCGAAAACAGTGAGTAATAGTCCATGAAATGGGCCAGAATCGGCCAAAACTATGGGTGTTGTTGACCGTCACGTAAGCTCACCTTGGGGTTCGACAAGCATGGAAATCACTTCGGGACCACCAAACGGTGAGTAATAGTCCATGAAATGGGTCAGAATCGACAAAAACCGCGAGTGTTGATGACCGACACGTAAACGCACCCCAGGGTTCGTTAATCATGGAAATCACTCCAGGACCCCAAAACAGTGAGTAATAGTCCACGGAACGGGTCAGAATCGACAAAAACTGTGAGTGTTAATGACCGGCACGTAAACGCACCCCAGGGTTTGTTAATCGTTGAAATCACTCCGGGACTCCAAAACAGTGAGTAATAGTCCATGAAACGGGCCAGAATCAGCCAAAACTGTCAGTGTTGATGACCGACACGTAAACACAGCTTGGGGTTCAACAAGCATGGAAATCACTTCGGGACGCCAAAACGGTGAGTAATAGTGCACGAAACGGGTCAGAAT
>NW_021291388.1:0-1110 GCF_002162155.2 Triticum dicoccoides
CAGCCTAAGTGTTCCAGAGCAGTAGCAAGCTACCATGGCTCAGCGGTAACACTAGGAGACATTTCCCGGTAAGAGAGGCTACTAAAGATAAACAACTAGATAGTCAGATCCCACACATACCAAGCATTTCAATCATACACACAATATGCTCGATATGTGCAAATACAACGAAGCATCACAACATGACTCTACGACACAAGTACTTTATTTAAGGCTCAGGGAGCCATACATAACATACACAAAGGTACGGGTCTCACGACCCAACATACAAGTCATACAGTCATACAAACCAGCAGCGGAAGTAACTTGTCTGAGTACAGACAACTAGTAAAATAAAAGAGGCTTGGAAAGCCTAGCTATACTACGTGGTCCTTCACAAGCTCAGGGTCACCACCTGGGTCTTTAGCCTACTCGTTGATGTCAACGTCTACATAGAACGCATCAGAAGGGGTTGCAGCGTCTTCTGTAAAAATGTAGATTATAGCAACATGAGTACAAAGGTACTCAGCAAGACTTACATCAGATCCTACATACATGCATGTTATCAAGAAGGGTTGGTGGAGTTATTGCAGCAAGCCAGCTTTGACTCTTGGCTAGGCTATCCTACGATACTCCAACTTGAAATGGTTTTGCGCACACGAGTCCACTACTCACCAATTCAATACACTACCGAGGACCCGCCTCCGTCTTCCTACGGAAGAGCCATCCTCGGCACTCACACTTATCTTGAGGCTTTTAGTAGTTTCCATTTACTTGTCTATGAACTGTATAGGCAACCAAGTAGTCCTTTACCGCGGACGCGGCTATTCGAATAGATTATGATAACCCTGCAGGGGTGTACTTCTTCATACATGTTTCCACCACTTAGCGTCTGCACACGACATGTGCTCGGCAGACTTCAAGCGAAAGCCGACGTGGGTGTAGACCACGACCTACCTAAACACTTAAGCCTCTAGTCCAGGTTTATCGCCTATTCAGGTTCCATCCGCAGGGAGTCCGGCCGAGGTTTCCCATACGGCCCCGAACGATGTGAACAGGGTTCCCGAGATACCTAACGGGTATTCGGTACACCCGGCCACGTACCTACCGCATCACAGCCCACCCCTACGG
>NW_021291389.1:0-1008 GCF_002162155.2 Triticum dicoccoides
AAGTTCTATAGCTGCAAGATGGAAGAGAACAGTTCTGTCAGTGAGCATATACTCAAAATGTCTGGGTATAATAATCACTTGATTCAATTGGGAGTTAATCTTCCGGATGATTGCGTCATTGACAGAATTCTCCAATCACTGCCACCAAGCTACAAGAGCTTCGTAATGAACTATAATATGCAAGGGATGAACAAGACTATTCCCGAGCTCTTCGCAATGCTAAAAGCTGCGGAGGTAGAAATCAAGAAGGAGCATCAAGTGTTGATGGTTAACAAGACCACTAGTTTCAAGAAAAAGGGCAAAGGGAAGAAAAAGGGGAACTTCAAAAAGAACGGCAAGCAAGTTGCTGCTCAAGAGAAGAAACCCAAGTCTAGACCTAAGCCTGAAACTGAGTGCTTCTACTGCAAGCAGACTGGTCACTGGAAGCGGAACTGCCCCAAGTATTTGGCGGATAAGAAGGATGGCAAGGTGAAACAAAGGTATATGTGATATACATGTTATTGATGTGTACCTTACCAATGCTCGCAGTAGCACCTGGGTATTTGATACTGGTTCTGTTGCTAATATTTTCAACTCGAAACAGGGACTACAGAATAAGCGGGCACTGGCAAAGGACGAGGTGACGATGCGCGTGGGAAACGGTTCCAAAGTCGATGTGATCGCGGTCGGCACGCTACCTCTACATCTACCTTCGGGATTAATATTAGACCTAAATAATTGTTATTTGGTGCCAGCGTTGAGCATGAACATTATATCTGGATCTTGTTTAATGCGAGACGGTTATTCATTTAAATCAGAGAATAATGGTTGTTCTATTTATATGAGTAATATCTTTTATGGTCATGCACCCTTGAAGAGTGGTCTATTCTTACTAAATCTCGATAGTAGTAATACACATATTCATAATGTTGAAACCAAAAGATACAGAGTTGATAATGAAAGTGCAACTTATTTGTGGCACTGTCGTTTAGGTCATATCGGTGTAAAACGCATGAAGAAACTCCATAC
>NW_021291390.1:0-1055 GCF_002162155.2 Triticum dicoccoides
GATCGAATCTCGGGCAAGTAACATACCGATGACAAAGGGAACAACGTATGTTGTTATGCGGTCTGACCGATAAAGATCTTCGTAGAATATGTAGGAGCCAATATGGGCATCCAGGTCCCGCTGTTGGTTATTGACCGGAGACGTGTCTCGGTCATGTCTACATTGTTCTCGAACCCGTAGGGTCCGCACGCTTAAGGTTACGATGACAGTTATATTATGAGTTTATGCATTTTGATGTACCGAAGGTTGTTCGGAGTCCCGGATGTGATCACGGACATGACGAGGAGTCTCGAAATGGTCGAGACGTAAAGATTGATATATTGGAAGCCTATATTTGGATATCGGAAGTATTCCGGGTGAAATCGGGATTTTACCGGAATACCGAGAGGGTTACCGGAACCCCCCGGGAGCTATTTGGGCCATAGTGGGCCTTAGTGAAAAAGAGAAGGGGCTGCCCTAGATGGGCTGCGCGCCACCCCCTTCCCCTAGTCCTATTAGGACTAGGAGAGGTGGCCGGCCCCCTCCTCCTCTTTTCCCCTCCGAGGAATCCTAGTTGGACTAGGATTGGAGGGGGAATCCTACTCCCAGAGGGAGTAGGACTCTCCTGCGCCTCCCCCCCTTGGCCGGCCAGCCTCCCCTCCTCTCCTCCTTTATATACAGAGGCAGGGGCACCTCTAAACACACAAGTTGACACAAGTTGATCCACGTGATCGATTCCTTAGCCATGTGCGGTGCCCCCTGCCACCATATTCCTCGATAATACTGTAGCGGAGTTTAGGCGAAGCCCTGCTGCTGTAGTTCATCAAGATCGTCACCACGCCGTCGTGCTGACGAAACTCTTCCCCGACACTTTGCTGGATCGGAGTCCGGGGATCGTCATCGAGCTGAACGTGTGCTCGAACTCGGAGGTGCCGTAGTTTCGGTGCTTGATCGGTTGGATCGTGAAGACGTACGACTACTTCCTCTACGTCGTGTCATTGCTTCCGCAGTCGGTCTGCGTTGGGTACGTAGACAACACTCTCCTCTCGTTGCTATGCATCACATGATCCTGTGTG
>NW_021291391.1:0-1111 GCF_002162155.2 Triticum dicoccoides
GGGGGGTCACTGATGGATCACTAACCAACCTATACTAAGCAGTTTAGGATAAGCCAGTAAGGTAACAATAAGCAGGTTACAAAAAGAGGCTATGCATCAGAATAGGTGCAAACAATAACAGTAGCAAAATCTAATGCAAGCATGAGAGAATGGAATGGGCGATATCGGGATGATCAAAGGGGGGGCTTGCCTGGTTGATCTGGCAAGGAGGGGTCGTTGTCGACGACGTAGTCGATCACCGGGGCATCAGCGGCCTCGGGGTCTACCGGAGAGAAGAGGGGGAAGAAACAGTAAATACATAGCAAACAGAGGTAACACTAAGCATGACATGATGATACGTAGCGCTAAGCGTGCTCTAACGCGGTCCTAGACGTTATAGGTGAAGGGGGAAATCAACCGGGAAGGTGTTCCCGGTTCCGGACCTGTGTCAGACAGATGACCGGAGGGAGAAAGTTCCATGTTCAGCATGCTAGGGGCATGTGACAGATGAACGGACCGCATATTCAGATTCGTTGGATTTTTCTGAGCAACTTTCATATAGAAAACATTTTCATCCGAGTTACGGTTTAAAAGTTACGGATTTTCAAAGATTAAAGCATTTTCAGAAACTAATAAAAAACAGAAAAGGAATATGATGTCAGCGTGACGTAGGAGTGACGTCAGCATTCAACAGTCCGGTTGACTGGTCAAAACTGACACGGGGGACCCACCTGTCAGCCTCTGTTACTTAACAGAGCTTATTTTAAACTAAACTGAGGTTAATTAGCGGATGGGCCCCACATGTTAGTGGCTAATTAGTTAAACTAATTACTTTTAATTATAAAAATCATTTCAGTTATTATTTAAGCGGTGGGGCCGGTTCGTCAGTGGCACTGTACCGCCATGTCAGCGTGTTGACTGGGTCAACCCAGTCAACGTGGCCCCTAAGGCCCACTGGCAGTGAGCCAGGGGTCGGGCCCGCCCAGCCACGTCGGCGGCGGGCGCCGGAGTGGCTCCGACGAGCCGAAACCACGGCGGAGCGGCCAGGAGAGCGTCGGGATTCGCCTACGGGCGTCCGTTTTTCGCGCGACTTGGCGCGCGCGAACGGGAAGATGACGCCGCGTCCAACCGG
>NW_021291392.1:0-1439 GCF_002162155.2 Triticum dicoccoides
ACGGCGAGGCGACGGCCGGGGGCGGTGGCTGGCCGGGGCGGCGACGCGGGGACGGCGCGACGGGGACGGGCCCGGGCGGCGACTGAGACGAGGGCGGCGACGGGGACGGGGGCGGCGACGGGGGCGGCAACGGGGACGGGGGCGGCGACGGAGACGAGGGCGGCGACGGGGACGAGGGCGGCGACGGTGTCGGAGACGACGGAGACAGAGGAAGAAATAGAGTGGGAATGAAATTTTCGAAGTGTTGTATATATAGAAGGCACCTTTAGTACCGGTTGGAGCCACCAACCGGTACTAAAGGACAGTTTTGGCCAGCCCAAGCGGCGAGAAGCGACCCCCTTTAGTACCGGGTGGTGGCACAAACCGGTACTAAAGGCCCCCCCTTTAGTACCGGTTGGTGGCTCCAACCGGTACTAAAGGCCTCGCGCTGGCACCACAAAGTTTAGTCCCACCTCGCCGGGCGAAGGGCAGCCGCACTGGTTTATAAACTCAGCCGCTGCTACCACTTCGAACTCCTCTGTATAGCAGGCTTGTGGGCCTAAACTCTGCGTGCTGCCCTGTGAGTCTGCTGGGCCTTTAAGGCCTGTAATTACACACCTGTGGCCTATCAGGCCCACAGGGCAGCGCCCCAATTTTTTTATAGTTTTTTTCTTTTCTGCTTTATTTTCTTCTATTTATTTTTGCGTAGTTTTTTGTATAGTTTTTTCTTTTCTGTTATATTTATTTTCTTCTATTTATTTGTGAGTAGTTTTTCATCTAGTTTGCCAAAATTCAACATTTTCAGAGTTCATTTTGTAGTGATTTTCAATTTCACGGTCATTTTGTAAACGATTGAAAAATAGCAAATATAATTTTTTTTCTTTTCTGTTTTATTTTTTCTTCTAATTATTTCTGAGTAGTTTTTTCTTTTCTGCTATATTTATTTTATTCTATTTATTTTTGAGTAGTTTTTTATATAGTTTTTTTCTTTTCAGCTATAGTTTTTCTTTCTTTTCTGCTATTTTTTCTTTTCTGCAAAACTTGATGGTCAAAGTCTGGAGTTATAACTTAAAAAAAAGAAATGTCGATGTGCAATTAGTTTTTGCCATAACAGAAGAAGTCCGGAGTTGTAATAAGTTATTAAAAATAAAAAAGAGGTGCAATGCTCGTTAATTTGCTTCAAGCCTTTCGGAATAGTGTAAACTGCACTGCGCATAGCTCCGTGCAGTCTACCGTATTCCTGAAGGCTTGAAGTTAAGCAACGTGAGTATTGATCCTCTTCTTCATTGTCTTTGCACTTAGGGCTTATAAACCGCTCCTAGTCCCTCTCACTTCACGAGGTGGGACTAAAAAATAGCTTACGTCTGGTTCATCCATGAACCGGTACTAAAGGTACTCGTGGGGCCCCAGCCTTACCTGACACAACCTCATTAGTACCGATTCGTGGTACGAACCGACAC
>NW_021291393.1:0-1113 GCF_002162155.2 Triticum dicoccoides
GGAATAGATATAGGTTGCAGAGTTCCAGCAGGCCTTTGATGTTCTGCTTTGATACGACGGCAAACGTCACATTCAGCAACATAACGAGCAATGTCTTGCTTCATGTTAGACCACCAGAATCTCTGGCGGATGTCTTGATACATCTTCGTACTACCAGGATGGATACAAAGAGGCGTATCATGAGCTTCTTTCATAACCTCCTGGGTCATATTCAGGTTTTCCTTCTTACACGGCACCACTAGGCGGCCTTTGAAGTACAAGGCGCCATCATCAGCAATAGTGAAGGATGAGGAACCTCCTTCTTTGAGGTCTTGCTTAATCTTGTAGACTTCAGAGTCAAATCCCTGCATTGTCTTTATGGTGCCCACGAGATCGGGTTCAACAGCCAGGGTATAGAGGGAACCCTGGGAAACAACACGGAGATTCATCTTGCGGAACTCCGTGGGAGGGGGAGCGAGTGCACCCGGAGGAACAATATGGAGGTTTAGCTTTCTGAATTCTTCAACGAGTGAGGGCTGAACTTTGTGAACCTGGAGGTGGTTGCAGTAAGACTTGCGGCTCAAGGCATCAGCCATTACATTAGCCTTGCCTGGGGTATAGGAAATACCCAAATCAAAGTCTACAACAGTCTCCATCCATCTCTGCTGACGGAGGTTCAGGTCTGGCTGAGTAAACAGATACTTCAGACTTTGGTGGTCGGTGAAGATCTCGCAACGATTACCGAGTAGGTAATGTCGCCACTGTTTTAGTGCATGAATGACAGCAGCAAGTTCGAGGTCGTGAACTGGGTAGTTCTCTTCGTGAGGGCGTAATTGCCGAGAGGCATAAGCAACCACTTTGCGCTCTTGCATTAGGACACAGCCTAATCCTTGACGGGAAGCGTCGCAGTAAATGACGAAGTCCTTCTTAGTATCAGGTGGAGCTAGTACTGGGGCAGAAGTCAACTTGTCTTTGAGTGCCTGGAAGCTTTCCTGACATTTGTCTGTCCACTGGAACTTGACGCCCTTATGCAATAGGTTAGTCAGAGGCCTGGCAATCTTGGAGAAGTTCTCGACGAATCGACGGCAGTAGCTGGCGAGACCGAGAAAACTTCTGACTTGCTTAACGTTCTTC
>NW_021291394.1:0-2516 GCF_002162155.2 Triticum dicoccoides
GATGCTCGTAATGTTGTCTTATTCGTGGTTGATCCCTCGAGCATACACCATTACATCTTTGGTCTGACCAATGCTATCACCGCGTTCACTTAACTATGGAATTCCTTTTAAAAGGAAACCTAGATGAATTGTTGTTGAGCCCATTGACAACATCCTTATCTCCTCCATGGTCTTGTTGGACAACAAGTTAGTGTTGGAAACTTTTGAAGCATTTTCCTCATGCTAGCTCATGAAGTATTTGTTTGATGAAAGGAGTGACTTCCTCTTATACACGTGCATTTGGTGAAAGTTGCCGCCGTGAATTTGAGAAAGTTAGTTTTGCTTCCTCTGGAATCATCCCAAGTCAGTCATGCATATGTGCGAAGTATTCTATGGTTTGGAGACTTGCAACCTTCATTCCATATGTGTTCCGAGCACACCAAGCCACTGATTGATTTGTTCAAGGAGAAGAAGTTTCTTCTTAAGAGCATGCCTTATGCAAGGACTTCGATATCCTCGATTATGGTTCCCCTCCTGAACTCGGTAGTGTTTTATTGTAAGACTACCATGTGGGCATGCTTGTCTGGGACAACGTGTTCACATGTTTGTAGCAGAACCAGCTCATGTTTTGGAGCTTGCTATCGTAGTTCATTCCCCGAGAATCTCGCAACGTCATCTCGTCGAGTTGTGTGGCAAACTTTCATTTTTCTTCCTAGACTCGATGAGTCTGGAATATCCTGACACCAACCAGATCTGAATCTCAGGCAGATATGATGGTTGGAACATTTCCCAAGAACTGTAATATTGGTCCCTCGATAACCGGTAAGGTGGATGTCGTGGCCAACACACCCAGCCGAAAGACCTATTATTGTAGTATCTTGATTGAAGAAGTTGGCCACCTTCCCATAAGGATTTCGTAGGATTTACCTCCGTAACTGTTCCTTATGGATTCTATTGCTCCCAAAGTCCGACCTTTTACTTGATGTTCTAGTTATCAAACCATATCTATGAATGGGTTACGCTAGCACATCAAGGAGAACATTAGAAGCGGAGTGCTAAATGTCTCTCGGTCGATCATCCAGATTCTATTCCCTTGGCCTCGCTAAGATGAAATCTGAGAAGTGTTATCTTCCTTTGCATCTGCATCATCCATCATCATTCATCATGGTAGCAAGTTGTGTTGCCAGAATCCTTGACACGGATGTTGGTAAAACCTTGATGAATATGGAAATGCTCAAGTTCTTGAGAGCATGCACAAGCGCTACGTGTTATCATCGGCACTAACTGGGATGCTCTCAGTTCCCTCGGCAATGCTATGACCTTCTCAAACAGTGAATTCACTCTCTATTGTTGGGTTCTTCCCCAGTTACCAGAATCATTCCCAGCATTTGCATTTTGTTCCCAGCTTGCACCGCCAATGTGCCATTCTACCACGGGTCTCTTCCATCTCCGGTGATAAGCAAATTCATCCATTACGTTGTCTTCAACAAGGTAATCCACATCATCCAAGTCCGAGTATGCCATTCTACCGACCCCCTCCAAATGATCGCTTGTGATTTCCTTAGGTTGGTTTAAAGAGTTTCAATGATCTTTATATCAAAGGTAATTCTTTTTGCCACTTAAGGAAATAATCTACGAATCACCCTTCTCCAGGATGTTTCGTCGTGGTGTCATGGCAATTCAACTCCTCGCTACGTTGACAACCGATCGCCACCTTCTTAAGCGTGAAATTGTTGTCCACCTAGTGAACCTTCGTCATCCGTTTCTTTCCACCCCTCTTGATGTGTATCTCGTGTCTCAGCTCGAGAGATGTTGCTATGTCTCATTCCGTGAGTTAATCCTGAGTTGTTCGACCTTCGAGAAGAACCATTCTTTTAGGGTCTTTCCTTTCCTCTCGTTGTCATGTTAGTTGGAGTTCTCAGAGCAAGACTTTGAGACAAAGATGGTGATCAAATCAACGCTTTGATGAAGTGCACCCTGGATCGTGAAGATTATACTAGTTGCGTTTACCTTTCACCTTACCCTACGCTTGAATCTCGAGACGAGATTCTTGTTTAGTGGGGGTGAGTTGTCACATCCCTAGCTTCTGGCATTGCTCTAGGTCAGCTTCATGTGTGCATCATGTCTATATTTTTGAAACTTGAATTGAGGAATATTGGAAGCCTCAAAACCCTAAATAAAAGAGGGGCAAAAACCCTAGAAATCTCATTCATTGCTCCAAAAGGCTCTTCTTAAATGTTTGATAATTTTTGGTAAGGGTTCTGGTCCCAACCAAAATATTGAACATTTTTAAGGATTTATTTTTGGGACTTTGAATTTAAATCATTAGCTATTTGAATTTGAATTATATTCATATAATTAGAATATAATTTCAAATACCCCTGAAATATTTTATGAGCTTTTGGAAAAGTCCATCTAGCCAAATAAAATTATTCAGAGGAGTTTTTGGCATTGTTTGAGTTTGTTTAAAATTCAAAACAGTGGCAAAACGAAATTAAATAAAACAAAACAGAAGAAAAAAATAAAGGAGAGAGAGA
>NW_021291395.1:0-1086 GCF_002162155.2 Triticum dicoccoides
GGACACACTCAGTCCTACTCCATTGATCCCCACTGGTACATGGACTCTGGGGCGACAGAGCACCTGACCAGTGAGATGGGGAAGCTTCACACTCGTGAACCCTACCATGGCTCCGACAAGATCCACACCGCCAATGGAGTAGGTATGCACATCTCTCATATTGGTCAAGCATCACTTCTCACTAGACATGCCAATAGGAGTCTTCAACTTCGCAATGTTCTTCGAGTTCCATCTGTGACACGTAATCTTCTTTCAGTTCCTAAACTCACTCGTGATAATAATGTGCTTTGTGAATTTCATCCTTTTGATCTTTTTATTAAGGATCGGGGCACGAGGGACATTCTTCTTAGTGGGCGGCTCTGCCAAGGTCTCTATCGTCTGGAGCATCCTGGCGTCGCTCGCGTCTTTAGTGGAGTTTGGGTATCTCCGTCACAGTGGCATGCTCGTCTTGGTCACCCGGCCACACCTATTGTCCGGCATGTTTTGCGTCGTCATGAGCTTCCTAGTGTGTCTAGTAATAAAGATGTAGCAGTGTGTGATGCTTGTCAGCAGGGGAAGAGTCATCAACTTCCTTTTTCGGAGTCCAGTCGTGAGGTGAAACATCCTTTAGAACTTGTGTTTTCAGATGTATGGGGTCCTGCTCAGACTTCTGTTAGTGGTCATAATTATTATATCAGTTTTGTTGATGCTTACAGCCGCTTTACCTGGCTTTATCTTATCAAACGTAAATCTGATGTGTTTGACATTTTTGTTCAGTTCCAAAAACATGTTGAATGCCTTCTCAAGCACAAAATTGTTCATGTTCAGTCGGACTGGGGTGGCGAGTATCGCAACCTCAACTCCTTCTTTCAGTCGCTTGGGATCACTCACCGTTTAGCATGTCCACATACACATCAGCAGAATGGTTCAGTAGAACGTAAGCATCGTCACATTGTTGAAGCTGGTCTGACTCTTTTGGCCCATGCATCTGTTCCGTTTCGTTTTTGGAGTGATGCTTTCACCACTGCATGTTTTCTCATCAATCGTACTCCCACTCGTGTTTTGAATATGAAGACTCCCATTGAAGTTCTCCTTAATGAACAACCG
>NW_021291396.1:0-1746 GCF_002162155.2 Triticum dicoccoides
CTGCCTGCCTGCGCCTCGACCCCCTGGAGACGCCACGCACCCCAGGCTCTCTCACTCTCCCTCGCTCCTCCCCCTCCTCTGCTCTCTCCCTCTCTGCCCAAGCACACCATCGCCGCCGCTGCGCCCACCGCCCTTCCCTTGCACCGTGGCCGTGACCCCAAGCTCCGCCTGGACCCCAAGCCCCTCTACGCCGACCCACTGAAGCCCGAATGCCCCCAATACGACGCCGTGACGTTTCTTCCCCGTCCACGGCCTCAGGATGCCGTCGCCCAATTCGTCCGATCCCGCCCGTCCTCGAGCCCTCTGAGCATCCCCTTCCACTCGAGGTGAGATCCTCGTCGTTTCGCCCCAAGCCCTGTCTCCCCGCTCGTCCCCTAGCTCTAGCGCCACCCTGCCTGAAAGCTTGCTCACCACAGGCCATGTCGCCACTGCCACTGAAGCTTGCGCCTGAGCATCGCCCCATGCTCAGCACGCTCCCAGGAGCCGGGCGCGTCCACCCGTTCGACCTGTTGTGCCCCCTAGCGCCAAACCGAACCTGTCCGAACTCCGTCCACCGTCGTTCTGGTCACCGCCGTTGATCCTAGCCGTCGCAGCTCCGGCCACCACCACTGGTCGATGCTGCTCGCTCACAGGAACACGTAGGAGCAAACCCCGCCTCAAACCATCGGCTGTAGCAAAACCCCGACGATCTCCGCCACGCGAAATGGTCGTCGTCGGTGAAACTCCGGCGACTGATGATGTGGACGTCATGAGGCGCTAACCCAGCCAGCTAATCACCCTAACAGCCACTGACAGCGGGCCCTATTGTAGGGTCAAACCAAGTCAGCATTGGGTTTGACTGGGTTTAGCCCCCGTGTCACTGACATGTGGACCCCACACGTCAGGTTTGACTTGGAACAGCCCCGGTTGACCTGCTGACATCATGCTGCTGTCATGCTGACGCGATAAAGCCTTTCTGGCATTTTTATTAATTCAGGAAATTCCAGAAAATAGCTAAAACTTCTAAAATTCATAGAAAATAATCTATAACTCCAAATGAAATAAGTTATATATGAAAAATGATCAGAAAATCCAATCTATCAATCTCTACCATTATCATGCATGTTAGAACAACTTATGACTACTGTTTAGGAAAAATGAAATGAATGGCATTTAAATAACCACATGTGGAGTTTGAATTTGAATCTTGGGTTCAAACCAACTCCATTTAACCTCTTGTTAGTTGCATTAGCTCAAAACACAGCATATTTACATGTCATGATCATGCATCATATTGTTGCATTGCATTGATTGTGTTCTTCCTTGTTTGCCGGTATTTGTCCCCTTTCAGTAGACGTGGTTTCGACGATGAGTTCGATGACACCGATGAAGACTTATATCATCTTCAGAAGTGGCAGGCAAGCAAATCCCCCTTGTTCATTCCGATACAATCCCACTCTCTCGCTCATGCTCTCTTTTACTGCATTAGGACAACAACGATTCATCTGTTACTTGCTGCGGTAGTTGAACCCCTTTTCCTGTGCATGACCTGTCATTGCCATAGTAAATAGATGAAACCCACTAGCATGAGTAGGAGTTGTTTGGGCCCTGTTGTGCCTACTCATTCATGCTTGTTTGTCATGCCTGCTACTGCTTAGAGTTGTGTCAGGTCTGATTCATTAGGAATGAATTGGAAAGTGGAGAACATGTCCTACTGTGTGTGAGCTAAGTGTGTGAACACGATTTGGTAAAGGTAGCAGTGAGAGG
>NW_021291397.1:0-1746 GCF_002162155.2 Triticum dicoccoides
CTGCCTGCCTGCGCCTCGACCCCCTGGAGACGCCACGCACCCCAGGCTCTCTCACTCTCCCTCGCTCCTCCCCCTCCTCTGCTCTCTCCCTCTCTGCCCAAGCACACCATCGCCGCCGCTGCGCCCACCGCCCTTCCCTTGCACCGTGGCCGTGACCCCAAGCTCCGCCTGGACCCCAAGCCCCTCTACGCCGACCCACTGAAGCCCGAATGCCCCCAATACGACGCCGTGACGTTTCTTCCCCGTCCACGGCCTCAGGATGCCGTCGCCCAATTCGTCCGATCCCGCCCGTCCTCGAGCCCTCTGAGCATCCCCTTCCACTCGAGGTGAGATCCTCGTCGTTTCGCCCCAAGCCCTGTCTCCCCGCTCGTCCCCTAGCTCTAGCGCCACCCTGCCTGAAAGCTTGCTCACCACAGGCCATGTCGCCACTGCCACTGAAGCTTGCGCCTGAGCATCGCCCCATGCTCAGCACGCTCCCAGGAGCCGGGCGCGTCCACCCGTTCGACCTGTTGTGCCCCCTAGCGCCAAACCGAACCTGTCCGAACTCCGTCCACCGTCGTTCTGGTCACCGCCGTTGATCCTAGCCGTCGCAGCTCCGGCCACCACCACTGGTCAATGCTGCTCGCTCACAGGAACACGTAGGAGCAAACCCCGCCTCAAACCATCGGCTGTAGCAAAATCCCGACGATCTCCGCCACGCGAAATGGTCGTCGTCAGTGAAACTCCGGCGACTGATGATGTGGACGTCATGAGGCGCTAACCCAGCCAGCTAATCACCCTAACAGCCACTGACAGCGGGCCCTATTGTAGGGTCAAACCAAGTCAGCATTGGGTTTGACCGGGTTTAGCCCCCGTGTCACTGACATGTGGACCCCACACGTCAGGTTTGACTTGGAACAGCCCCGGTTGACCTGCTGACATCATGCTGCTGTCATGCTGACGCGATAAAGCCTTTCTGGCATTTTTATTAATTCAGGAAATTCCAGAAAATAGCTAAAACTTCTAAAATTCATAGAAAATAATCTATAACTCCAAATGAAATAAGTTATATATGAAAAATGATCAGAAAATCCAATCTATCAATCTCTACCATTATCATGCATGTTAGAACAACTTATGACTACTGTTTAGGAAAAATGAAATGAATGGCATTTAAATAACCACATGTGGAGTTTGAATTTGAATCTTGGGTTCAAACCAACTCCATTTAACCTCTTGTTAGTTGCATTAGCTCAAAACACAGCATATTTACATGTCATGATCATGCATCATATTGTTGCATTGCATTGATTGTGTTCTTCCTTGTTTGCCGGTATTTGTCCCCTTTCAGTAGACGTGGTTTCGACGATGAGTTCGATGACACCGATGAAGACTTATATCATCTTCAGAAGTGGCAGGCAAGCAAATCCCCCTTGTTCATTCCGATACAATCCCACTCTCTCGCTCATGCTCTCTTTTACTGCATTAGGACAACAACGATTCATCTGTTACTTGCTGCGGTAGTTGAACCCCTTTTCCTGTGCATGACCTGTCATTGCCATAGTAAATAGATGAAACCCACTAGCATGAGTAGGAGTTGTTTGGGCCCTGTTGTGCCTACTCATTCATGCTTGTTTGTCATGCCTGCTACTGCTTAGAGTTGTGTCAGGTCTGATTCATTAGGAATGAATTGGAAAGTGGAGAACATGTCCTACTGTGTGTGAGCTAAGTGTGTGAACACGATTTGGTAAAGGTAGCAGTGAGAGG
>NW_021291398.1:0-3526 GCF_002162155.2 Triticum dicoccoides
GCAACAGCAACAACAACAACAATAGCAATAGCAACAACAACAACAACAACAGCAACAACAACAGCAACAGCAACAGCAATAGCAACAGCCACAGCAACAGCAACAGCAATAACAACAGCAACAACAATAGCAGCAGCAGCAACAACAACAACAACAACAACAACAACAACAACAACAACAATGCCAGGACCCCGACTCAATGCCACATCGATCTAGCATGTAACACCTCATATCACTTTGCGGCCTCACGCACGGTATTCCCACGGGTGTCGCCTTACCTTTGCCCGGGACCGTTTGCGCCTTTTGGCTCACGTATATGATGATATCGCTAGCATCCATATGATAAAGAGCCCGGGCTGACATGACTAGTCATAAACCCAAAGTGGCACAAACTTACAGGGACAGGCATCCATGACCCAACATCGAACTTGTCGGTCATCAGTGAGTGAATCCAGGCTGTAGCACTGGGCTAGCAGGACTCCGGTGAACCGGGCTGTAGCGGGCTAACAGGACTCCGATATTCATCGCGTGACATTTCCCCGAAGGGACAGACACAGGAACGAAGAAGGACACATGCCGGCCAGCCTAAGTGTTCCGGAGCAGTAGCAAGCTACCATGGCTCAGTGGAAACACTAGGAGACATTTCCCGGTAAGAGAGGCTACTAAGGATAAACAACGAGATAGTCAGATCCCACACATACCAAGCATTTCAACAACATACACACAATATGCTCGATATGTGCAGATACAACATGGCATCACAACATGACTCTACAACTCAAGTATTTAATCAATAGGCTCCGAGGAGCGAGATATTACAAACATGGGTCTCATGACCCAACAATCAGAGCATACAATTCAAAACACAAGCGGAAGCTTAACATGTCTGAGTACAGACAACTATAAATGAAAAAGGCTGAGAAGCCTGACTATCTACCAGATCCTGCCGAGGCACAAGATCGTAGCTGAGGTAACAAGCTAAACGTCGAAGTCCACGTGGAACTACTAGTGAGACTGAAGTCTCTCTGCAAAAACATAAATTAAGCAACGTGAGTACAATGTACCCAGCAAGACTTACATCAGATCTATCTACATATGCATCATTATCAACAAAGGGGGTGGTGGAGTTTAACTGCAGCAAGCCAGCTTTGACTCGGTGGCTAACTTGAACTACGACTGCAAGTAACTCTTTTGAGGTGGCGCACACGAGTCCACATATTCACCATATCAATACACCACTATGGATCCGCTCCCATCTCCCTACGAGAACGCCATCCATAGCACTCACGCTTATCTTGCTTATTTTAGAGTATCCACTTTCACTTGTCTATGAACTATGCAAGGGGTCCAAGTTTCCATATCCGAGGAATCCGGCTATTCGAATAGATGATGTTAACCCTGCAGGGGTGTACTTCTTCACACACGCTCTCGCCACTTACCGCCCTGTACACGTCATGTACCTCGGCAACCTTCAAGCAGAAACCGGGCGAGGGAGTCGGCCACGACCTGACTAACCAAACAAGTCTCTAGTCCAGGTTTATCGCCTATTCGGGTTCCATCCGCAAGGAGATCCAGCCGGGGTGTCGCTTACGGCCCCAAACGATGTGAGCAGGGTTCCCAAGCCCACCATCCGGGTGCCACTTGGTACACCGTGCCACTGTGCCTAGTCTGTCCCAAGCCCACCTGTATCGGGTGCCACTTGGTAGACTACTAACACTACCTACAAACACCAGAAACTAGTTGCAACTCCTGGAGAGAGATCATGTTGATTAATAAGTCGAGAGAGTCAATTAAGGATCCCAATGTGTGGTAGTAGCTGTTCATGGATCACAAACACAGAACTCAGTTCCTGAGGACGGCTGCAATGAGACAACCCACCATGTACTCCTACATGGCCTCTCACCACTACCTTTACCAAATCGTGTTCACACACTTAGCTTACACACAGCAGGACATGTTCACACGCCTCTGATTCATCCCCGATGAATCAGACCTGACTCAACTCTAAGCAGTAGCAGGCATGACAAACAAGCATGAATGAGTAGGCACAACAGGGCTCAAACAACTCCTACTCATGCTAGTGGGTTCATCTATTTACTGTGGCAATGACAGGTCATGCAAAGGATGAAGGGTTCAGCTACCGCGGCAAGTAACAAATATGTTGTTGTTGTCCTAATGCAGTAAAAGAGAGCAGGAGCGAGAGAGTGGGGTTTTATCGGAATGAACAAGGGGGTTTTGCTTGCCTGGCACTTCTGAAGATAACATTGAGTCTTCATCAGTGTCAATGATCACATCATCGGTACAGCGTCTACCGAGGGGGAACAACACCGGCAAACACAGAAGAAACACGATCAATGCAATGCACAATATGATGCATGCTATGACATGGCAATATGAATGTGTTTTGGGCTAATGCACTTAGCTATGGTTTAAATGAAGTTGGTTTGAATACATGATTCAAACTCAAACTCCATATGTGGATATTTAAATGCCATTAATATGATTTGTGCTAAACAGCGTCTATAAGTTGTTCTAACATGCATGAAAAATGGTACAGATGGATTCCTTGAATTTTTGTGATAATTTTTCATATATAATTTATTTCATTTGGAGTTACGGTTAATTTTCTATGATTTATTGAAGTTTTAGCTATTTTCTGGAATTTCCTGAATATTATAAAATAAACTAAATTCCAGAAAAGGAATATTGCGTCAGCATGACCTCACCCTGACGTCATCAGGTCAACAGGACGGGTCCAGGTCAAACCTGACGTGTGGGGCCACACGTCAGTGACACAGGAACTAATCCCGGTCAAACCCAGCGCTGACTGGGGTTTGACCAGGGGTGGGGCCCACTGTCAGTGTCTGTAGGTTGATTAACCGGCTGGGTTAGCTCCTAATGACGGAGCCACGTCAGCTCCCGCCGGAGTTTCGCCGGCGACGTCCATGGCCGACGACGGAGATGCAACGTGTGCTCGCTATGGAGCACCATTCGACGCGTGGTTTGCTCCTACGGGTAGCTGAAGATACGCCGCATCCAACTGGGCGAGCGGCAGCGGCTGCGGTGGCCGGAGCTCGCCGGAATGAGCTCGCGGCGGCGGCCGGAGCTACGGGTGGGTGCGGGGTTGGCGCTGCGGCTTGCAAACGAGGGAGCTGAGGCGCTGGAGGGGCTCTACGGGTCGCGGCAAGCACAACGGGTGCACGCCCGTGACCAAATGGTCACCGGGGCTTCGCCGGTGACGAGCCCGTGCGGCGGAGCGTCTCGGCTCCGGTAGAGGGGCGGCTAGAGCTCGAAACCGGACATGGGGTTAGGGGGAAACGAAGCAGGGGCTCACGGGGATCATGCAGGGAGGGTCAGCGAGCTCGGGGAAGCACGAACGGCGGTGAATCGACGGCGATCATCGGCGGCGGTCGAGGACGAAGACGATGGCGTGGAGGCGATGCAGAGCTTCCCGAGGGGCTTGGCTTGGTGGGGAGGAAGAGGGGGTCGAGGCGGAGCTCCTGAGCTCAGCGGAGGGGCGAAGGGT
>NW_021291398.1:3871-11866 GCF_002162155.2 Triticum dicoccoides
GGTCCAGAGAGCGAGGGAGAAGTGAGAGGGGGTCGAGGGGAGTGCGTGGCGTCACCGGGGCGTCGAGGAGGAGCCAGGCAGGCTGGGAGGGAGGAGGTGGCCGGGGCGCGTGGCCGCGCGCGCCACCGAGCAGCTTCGGGGCGAGGGGGAGGAAGACGACAGGGGGAGAAGCGGCGGTGGTGGGCTGGGCCGCGCTGGAGGAGCTGGGCCAGACAGGTAAGTCAGGTAAGTGGCTGGGCTTCTCTCTCTTTTTTTTTAAATTTCTGTTCTGTTTTCTTTTATTTAATCTTTTGCCACTGTTTTGAATTTAAAATAATTCAAACAATGCCAAAAACTCCTCTGAATATTTTTATTTGGCTAGATGGACTTTTCCAAAGCTCATAAAATATTTCAGGGGTATTTGAAATTATATTCTAATTATATGAATATAATTCAAATTCAAATAGCTAATGAATTAAATCCAAAGTCCCAAAAATAAATCCTTAAAAATGTTCAATATTTTGGTTGGGACCAGAACCCTTGCCAAAAATTATCAAACATTTAAGAAGAGCATTTTGGAACAATGAATGAGATTTTTAGGGTTTTTGCCCTTCTTTTATTTAGAGTTTTGAGGCTTCTGAATTCCTCAGTTCAAGTTTCAAAAATTTAAACATGATGCACAGATGGAAGCAAGCATAGGACAGGCCAGAACTAGGGATGTGACAACTCACCCCCACTAAACAAGAATCTCGTCTCGAGATTCAAGCGTAGGGTAAGATGAAGGGAAAACGCAAACTAGTATAATCTTCACGATCCAGGTTGCACTTCGGATGAACGTTGATTCGATCACCATCATTGTCTCGAAGTCTTGCTCTGAGAAATCCTGCCAACATGACATGGAGAGAAGAAGGAGACTCTAGAAGGGTCGATCTTCTCGAAGATCGAACAACTCAGGATTTACTCACGGAATGAGACATAGCAACCTCTCTCGAGCTGAGACACTAAACATACATCCATGGGAATGGAGTGAAGCAGATGACGAAGGTTCACTAGGTAGACAACAATTCCACACCTAAGAAGGTGGTAAACGATTGTCAACATAGCGAGGAGTTGAATTGCCATGATAGCACGACGAAACATCCTGGAGGAGGGTGATTCGTAGATTATTACCTCAAGTGGCAAAAAGAATTACCTTTGATTCAGAGATCATTGAAACTCTTTATACCAGCCTAAGGAAAATCATAATCGATCATATAGAGGGGTTCGGTAGAATGGCATACTCGAACTTGGATGATGTGGATTACCTTGTTGAAGACAACATAATGGATGAATTTGCTTACCACCGGAAATGGATGAGACCCATGGTAGAATGGCACATTGGCGGTGCAAGCTGGGAACAAAATGCAAATACTGGGAACGATTCTGGTAACTGGGGAAGAACCCAACAATAGAGAGTGAATTCACTGTTTGAAAGGTCATAGCATTGCCGAGGAAACTGAGAGGAATCCCAGTTAGAGCCGATGATAACACGTAGCGCTTTGCGTGCTCTCAAGAACTTGAGCATTTCCATAATCATCAAGGTTTTACCAACATCCGTGTCAAGGATCCTGGCAACACAACTTACTACCATGATGAATACCGGTGGAAGATGCAGATGCAAAGGAAGATAACACTTTCTCAGATTTCACCCTTGCGAGGCCAAGGAAACAAAATCTGGATGATCGACCGAGAGACATTTAGCACTCCGCTTCTAATGTTCTCCTTGATGTGCTAGTGTAACCCATTCATAGAATTGGTCTGGTATCTAGAGCATCAAGTAAAGGTCGGACTTCGGAAACACAAAAATCATAAGGCACAACTAGGGAGGTAATCCTACGAAATCCTTATGGGGAGGTGGCCAACTTCTTCAATCAAGATACTACAATAATAGGTCTTTCGGCTGGGTGGTGCTGGCCACGACATCCACTTTACCAGTTATCGAGGGACCAATATTATAGTTCTTGGGGAAATGTTCCAACCATCACATCTGCCTGAGATTCAGATCTGGTTGGTTTCAGGATATTCCAGACTCATCGAGTCTAGGAAGAAAAATGAAAGTTTGCAACACAAATCGACGAGATAACGTTGCGAGATTCTCGGGAAATGAACTACGATAGCAAGCTCCAAAGCATGAACTGGTTCTGCTACGCACGTGTGAACACGCTGTTACAGGCAAACATGATCACATGGTAGTCTTACAATAAAACACTACCGAGTTCGGGTAGGGAACCATCATTGAGGATATCGAAGTTCTTTCATAAGTCCGGATTAGCTCTTATGAAGGAACTCCTTCTCCTTGAACAAATCAATTAGTGGCTTGGGGTGCTACGGAATACATATGGAGTGGAGGTAATTAATCTACCAAACCATAGTATACTTTGCACATGCATGACTGACTTGGGACGATTCCAGAGGAAACAAAACTAACTTTCTCGAACCCACGGCGGCAACTTACATCAAATGCACGTGAATCAAAGAAAGTCACTTCTTTCATCCAGCATATGCTTCATGAACGAAACACGAAGAAATGCTTACACAAGTTTCCAACACTAGCTTGATGTTCAACAAAATCATGGAGGAGATAAGGATGTTGTCGATGGGCTCAACAACAATTCATCCAGGTTTCCATAAAAATGGAATTCCATAATTATGAGAACAAGGTGATAGTATTGGTCAGACCAAAAGATATAGTGGTGTATGCTCGAGGGACAGCCACGAGTAAGACAACATTATGAACATCGTTGGTTCTGATTTGATTTGACGATAGCCCATACTCAATCAAAGGTTTGAGTAAGATAATAGATCCAACAATTGAGCACAAGGACCAATTGATGAAGATATCATCTTTCTTCAACACACACACACACAAAAAGATATCCCTTAACATGAACTAAGTCGGACAAGCTTTTATCTTCCAACTCTCCAAGTTGTTGTTTAGCTTAACCAACTAGCTCAGAGGTATCCAACACGGATTCTTGGAGAAATGGTGGTTTACAGGAATAAACCAACTTGATCACGAGATCAACATAGCGGTCAGGCGACAACCTGGTGATACTTCCGAGAAGAAATTCGAAATATCACGAACCACCGATATGTTACTAAGCTCGAGAACAATCTTGCTTTTCAGGGCAAGATGATATGATCAAATGAGCGAGGACTTAACAAAATCCTATCTCATCAATCGAGGAGTGCACCAGGAAAATGGACTAGGTAGCACGATCAGTCTTAGAAGGATGATTCAAAAACCAACATGCTAAGAATGAAATTATTGTCCTTTAACTACCAAGCAACAAGGTTGCTAGGAGTATTGATTTCACACATCACGATTCACTTGTCGACTTTCCGGTTACAATAACACAGGAACCGAGGAATGAACAATGATGGCAAGAAGTATCACTACCAAGAGTTCATAGGATGGTGTGCAATTCCTATAACAATCCCGATATAAAGATGGTAATACCTCAAGGTAGAACAGACCAGAAGCTGGATTGCATTTTGATCTGCGAGGTACAACTACTTTGACCCAATCCTGGAAATGGATAAGGTACTGGAGTTTGTTTCTCCTAGTCATTCTGAAATAGAATGGCGTAACAGACCACAAGAATAATAATCATCGATAACACGGATGCACAATTACTCCTGACTATCAATTGATAGACGAGGGTCAGAATGCAACTAAAGAGAACAACTCAAAGGAACATACGATTTTCTGAGTTGTGGATGCATGGTTTAGCATGTCGAACGAGGTTCAACATATTTCTTCCGGATAACCCATGCAGAAAAGTAGAACTGGCAGAGCCACAATATAGTATGGAGAACCCATCGAGAGCACTCCTGTTGTGATATTTCAGTTCAACGAGGAACTTCTGCCATAAGTAGTTCATGGTATTTGGAAGAAGAAGATACCACAGACTTCAAGGACTATCGCAAAGGATACTAGTATCCTAAAGGGAACTAGCAAACACTATCAACATGAATTAAGTAGGGTGCATCTCGGGTTCAAAACCCAAGGAGTAGAATACCTACTACTAAGTGGCATCACGGGATGCTTTCGAGAATAAAGGCCAGAATCATCACGCTGGGAACACAAAACATGGCTAGACTACTAGATGATCCCCTGAGACACCTAGGGTCATAATAATAACTCCAACATAAAGGTCGAGGCAGTAGAGTACCTCAACTTAACAATTTGTGTGATTAACCTGGCCAAAAAAGGCATTGAAACCAGAGGAAAAGGATTTTGCAAATGCATCAGACTGTTCAGAAACCTGGGATGACTCGGACAGCATAGAGGCTGTAAATGCTCAAAAAGATTTGAGACATTCACAAAAATGGTGGCATAACCACTCGGAAGCACAATAATAAGGTTTGGAGATCAACAATTAACATACAGAAATAGTAGGAACTGAACTAAGACTTAAATCCAACAATCTTATAGGTCTACGGATTAGTAACACGTGATCCTGATAGAAAGAAAAGATCCTAATTCCTTAACCCCGTAGGAAAGATAAGATGACTCAGATCAGAAGGGCATAAGGTATAAGGAGTAAAAAGAGCCTTACGTTCCATCCCACAATCAATTCCCTTATATAACTAAAGAATTTCTAGACTCAACTTCGATCAGTTTGGCTTGGTAATCCTACAGGCAGTCAAGCTCTGATACCAACGCTGTCAGGACCCCGACTCAATGCCACATCGATCTAGCACGTAACACCTCATATCACTTTGCGGCCTCACGCACGGTATTCCCACGGGTGTCGCCTTACCTTTGCCCGGGACCGTTTGCGCCTTTTGGCTCACGTATATGATGATATCGCTAGCATCCATATGATAAAGAGCCCGGGCTGACATGACTAGTCGTAAACCCAAAGTGGCACAAACTTACAGGGACAGGCATCCATGACCCAACATCGAACGTGTCGGTCATCAGCGAGTGAATCCAGGCTGTAGCACTGGGCTAGCAGGACTCCGGTGAACCGGGCTATAGCGGGCTAACAAGACTCCGGTATTCATCGCGTGACATTTCCCCGAAGGGACAGACACAGGAACGAAGAAGGACACATGCCGGCCAGCCTAAGTGTTCCGGAGCAGTAGCAAGCTACCATGGCTCAGTGGAAACACTAGGAGACATTTCCCGGTAAGAGAGGCTACTAAGGATAAACAACTAGATAGTCAGATCCCACACATACTAAGCATTTCAACAACATACACACAATATGCTCGATATGTGCAGATACAACATGGCATCACAACATGACTCTACAACTCAAGTATTTATTCAATAGGCTCCGAGGAGCGAGATATTACAAACATGGGTCTCATGACCCAACAATCAGAGCATACAATTCAAAACACAAGCGGAAGCTTAACATGTCTGAGTACAGACAACTATAAATGAAAAAGGCTGAGAAGCCTGACTATCTACCAGATCCTGCCGAGGCACAAGATCGTAGCTGAGGTAACAAGCTAAACGTCGAAGTCCACGTGGAACTACTAGTGAGACTGAAGTCTCTCTGCAAAAACATAAATTAAGCAACGTGAGTACAAATGTACCCAGCAAGACTTACATCAGATCTATCTACATATGCATCATTATCAACAAAGTGGGTGGTGGAGTTTAACTGCAGCAAGCCAGCTTTGACTCGGTGGCTAACCCGAACTACGACTGCAAGTAACTCTTTTGAGGTGGCGCACATGAGTCCACATATTCACCATATCAATACACCACTATGGATCCGCTCCCGTCTCCCTACGAGAATGCCATCCATAGCACTCATGCTTATCTTGCGTATTTTAGAGTATCCACTTTCACTTGTCTATGAACTATGCAAGGGGTCCAAGTTTCCATATCCGAGGAATCCGGCTATTCGAATAGATGATGTTAACCCTGCAGGGGTGTACTTCTTCACACACGCTCTCGCCACTTACCGCCCTGTACACGTCATGTACCTCGGCAACCTTCAAGCGGAAACCGGGCGAGGGAGTCAGCCACGACCTGACTAACCGAACAAGTCTCTAGTCCAGGTTTATCGCCTATTCGGGTTCCATCCGCAAGGAGATCCGGCCGGGGTGTCGCTTACGGCCCCAAACGATGTGAGCAGGGTTCCCAAGCCCACCATCCGGGTGCCACTTGGTACACCGTGCCACTGTGCCTAGTCTGTCCCAAGCCCACCTGTACCGGGTGCCACTTGGTAGACTACTAACACTACCTACAAACACCAGAAACTAGTTGCAACTCCTGGACAAAGATCATGTTGATTAATAAGTCGAGAGAGTCAATTAAGGATCCCAATGTGTGGTAGTAGCTGTTCATGGATCACAAACACAGAACTCAGTTCCTGAGGACGGCTGCAATGAGACAACCCACCATGTACTCCTACATGGCCTCTCACCGCTACCTTTACCAAATCGTGTTCACACACTTAGCTTACACACAGTAGGACATGTTCACACGCCTCTGATTCATCCCCGATGAATCAGACCTGACTCAACTCTAAGTAGTAGCAGGCATGACAAACAAGCATGAATGAGTAGGCACAATAGGGCTCAAACAACTCCTACTCATGCTAGTGGGTTTCATCTATTTACTGTGGCAATGACAGGTCATGCAAAGGATGAAGGGTTCAGCTACCGCGGCAAGTAAGAAATATGTCATTGTTGTACTAATGCAGTAAAGAGAGCAGGAGCGAGAGAGTGGGGTTTTATCGGAATGAACAAGGGGGTTTTGCTTGCCTGGCACTTCTGAAGATAACATTGAGTCTTCATCAGTGTCAACGATCACATCATCGGTACAGCGTCTACCGAGGGGAAACAACACCGGCGAACACAGAAGAAACACGATCAATGCAATGCACAATATGATGCATGCTATGACATGGCAATATGAATGTGTTTTGGGCTAATGCACTTAGCTATGGTTTAAATGAAGTTGGTTTGAATACATGATTCAAACTCAAACTCCATATGTGGATATTTAAATGCCATTAATATGATTTGTGCTAAACAGCATCTATAAGTTGTTCTAACATGCATGAAAATGGTACAGATGGATTCCTTGAATTTTTCTGATAATTTTTCATATATAATTTATTTCATTCGGAGTTACGGTTAATTTTCTATGATTTATTGAAGTTTTAGCTATTTTCTGGAATTTCCTGAATATTATAAAATAAACTAAATTCCAGAAAAGGAATATTGCGTCAGCATGACCTCACCCTGACGTCATCAGGTCAACAGGGCGGGTCCAGGTCAAACCTGACGTGTGGGGGCCACACGTCAGTGACACAGGAACTAATCCCGGTCAAACCCACCGCTGACTGGGGTTTGACCAGGGGTGGGGCCCATTGTCAGTGTCTGTAGGTTGATTAACGGGCTGGGTTAGCTCCTAATGACGGAGCCACGTCAGCTCCCGCCGGACTTTCGCCGGCGACGTCCATGGCCGATGACGGAGATGCAACGTGTGCTCGCTACGGAGCACCATTCGACGCGTGGTTTGCTCCTACGGGTAGCTGAAGATGCGCCGCATCCAACTGGGCGAGCGGCAGCGGCTGCGGTGGCCGGAGCTCGCCGGGAATGAGCTCGCGGCGGCGGCCGGAGCTACGGGTGGGTGCGGGGTTGGCGCTGTGGCTTGCAAACGAGGGAGCTGAGGCGCTGGAGGGGCTCTACGGGTCGCGGCAAGCACAACGGGTGCACGCCCGTGACCAAATGGTTACCGGGGCTTCGCCGGCGACGAGCCCGTGCGGCGGAGCGTCTCGGCTCCGGTAGAGGGGCGGCTAGAGCTCGAAATCGGACATGGGGTTAGGGGGAAACGAAGCAGGGGCTCACGGGGATCATGCAGGGAGGGTCAGCGAGCTAGGGGAAGCACGAACGGCGGTGAATCGACGGCGACCATCGGCGGTGGTCGAGGACGAAGACGATGGCGTGGAGGCGGTGCAGAGCTTCCCGAGGGGCTTGGCTTGGTGGGGAGGAAGAGGGGGT
>NW_021291398.1:12025-12988 GCF_002162155.2 Triticum dicoccoides
GGAGGGAGGTCCAGAGAGCGAGGGAGAAGTGAGAGGGGGTCGAGGGGAGTGCGTGGCGTCACCGGGGCGTCGAGGAGGAGCCAGGCAGGCTGGGAGGGAGGAGGTGGCCGGGGCGCGTGGCCGCGCGCGCCACCGAGCAGCTTCGGGGCGAGGGGGAGGAAGACGACAGGGGGAGAAGCGGCGATGGTGGGCTGGGCCGCGCTGGAGGAGCTGGGCCAGATAGGTAAGTCAGGTAAGTGGCTGGGCTTCTCTCTTTTTTTTAAATTTCTGTTCTGTTTTCTTTTATTTAATCTTTTGCCATTGTTTTGAATTTAAAATAATTCAAACAATGCCAAAAACTCCTCTGAATATTTTTATTTGGCTAGATGGACTTTTCCAAAGCTCATAACATATTTCAGGGGTATTTGAAATTATATTCTAATTATATGAATATAATTCAAATTCAAATAGCTAATGAATTGAATCCAAAGTTCCAAAAATAAATCCTTAAAAATGTTCAATATTTTGGTTGGGACCAGAACCCTTGCCAAAAATTATCAAACATTTAAGAAGAGCATTTTGGAACAATGAATGAGATTTTTAGGGTTTTTGCCCTTCTTTTATTTAGAGTTTTGAGGCTTCTGAATTCCTCAGTTCAAGTTTCAAAAATTTAAACATGATGCACAGATGGAAGCAAGCATAGGACAGGCCAGAACTAGGGATGTGACAAACAACAACAACAACAACAACAACAACAACAACAACAACAACAACAACAACAACAACAACAACACCAACTGCAGCAGCAGCAGCAGGAGCAGCAGCAGCAGCAACAGCAGCAACAGCAACAGCAGCAGCAACAGCAGCAGCAACAATAGCTAAAGCAACAGCAACAGCAACAGCAAGAACAACAGCAACAACAACAGCAACAACAACAGCAACAACAACAACAGCAACAGCGACAGCAACAGCAACAGCAACATC
>NW_021291398.1:14231-15344 GCF_002162155.2 Triticum dicoccoides
AGCAGCAACAACAACAACAACAACAGCAACAACAACAGCAACAGCAACAGCAACAGCAACAGCAACAACAACTGCAACAGCAACAGCAACAGCAACAGCAACAGCAACAGCAACAGCAACAACAACAACAACATGGGGTGCTCTTTTGATTGCCTTCCTTATGAGTGGAGGTCGGGATCGTGCGATGGTTAACTCCTACCAACCCTTCCCCTAGGAGCATGCGTAGTAGTACTTTGCTTCGAGGGCTAATAAACTTTTGCAATAAGTATATAAGTTCTTTATGACTATATGTGAGTCCATGTATTATAGGCACTCTTACCCTTCCATCATTGCTACCCTCTACGGTATCGTACATTGCCCTTTCTCACCTTGAGAGTTGGTGCAAACTTCGCCGGTGCATCCAAACCCCGTGATACGATACGCTCTATCACACATAAACCTCCTTATATCTTCCTCAAAACAGCCACCATACCTACCTATTATGGCATTTCATAGCCATTCCGAGATATATTGCCATGTAACTTTTCACCGTTCCGTTTATCATGACACGTTTCATCATTGTCATATTGATTTTGCATGATCATGTAGTTGACATCGTATTTGTGGCAAAGCCACCTTCATAAATTTTCATACATGTCACTCTTGATCCATTGCATATCCCGGTACACCGCCGGAGGCATTCATATAGAGTCATATTTTGTTCTAGTATCGAGTTGTAATTCATGAGTTGTAAATAAATAGAAGTGTGGTGATCATCATTATTAGAGCATTGTCCCCTATAAAAAAAGAAAGGTCAAATAAAAAAAAGGCCCAAAAAAGAAAAAAAGGGGGACAATGTTACTATATTTTTCCACACTTGTGCTTCAAAGTAGCACCATGTTCTTCATGATAGAGAGTCTTCTATATTGTCACTTCATACAACAACAATCATGCAACATCAAGATCATTTTAACCAGTGGCGGAGCTACACAGAAATAGCTGGGCAGGCTAGGCAAACAAGCATCTTCCAATGGAGCGGTTTGAAATTCGGGACTAAATACAATGTACGGCCATCAATCTTCTAACTAAGAATCAACAACAACAACAGCAACAACAACAGCAACAACAACAACA
>NW_021291399.1:0-1672 GCF_002162155.2 Triticum dicoccoides
TTTCCATAAGGCTTCAACTTCTGGGACACAAACTGAGACTTTAGCAAGGTCAACTTAAATTCTTTCCAAGTGGTTACTCCTTGCCATCCATTGATGGTTTGGTACATCCTCCACCAAGTAGCAGCACCTCTTTCAAAGCATTGAAGAGCATGCTGGGCCATATCCTTTCCGACTATAGGGTTGTTCTCCATATGATCCTCCATGTTCTGAATCCATCGGTCTGTCTCCAATTGACTCATCGGTCCAGAAAATACAAGCTCATCGCCATTCATCCTCTATTGGGTTCAAGGGTTTGGGGTGAGATAAGAGAGATCAAGAGAGAGGAATGCACACAATACAAGCAAAAGTTTTGAAAAGACAGATTTTGTTGTGGCTGTCGAAAAAACATCAAACAAATGACAGCTCACAAACGTCGCATCTAACGTAGGTATATAATAGGGGTTTGGTCTTCTAAAGGTCAATGAATCTTCAATGTCTCCAAACTCTTCAAGTCATGTTCATGTCTCCGATGGCTTCTTCCAATCGTGCTTGTCCTGCTCAAGTTCTTTTGCCAGATCATCTCTGTTGACGCGAAGTCTCTCACGACGTCCTTCAATATTTCTGGAGTTACGTTCCAACTGCCGGTTTCAACATCCTTGACATGATCCATGATCCTACTGTCCTTCAGTTATTGTCAAATCTCCGGTATCTCGATGTTTTGCTCCTTCATCTTGTCTACTTTCAGCTTCTGGGTCCTGAGTTCTTCACCAATTGCCTTATTGTCAAATATTGCTTCTTGTAGGTCCATCTTAACTTCCTGATGTAACACTCCAGATCCTGGTGAATACACCAGCTAAGGTTAACACTCCACGTTTGCAGATAGATGCTCCATCAGCTTTCTACCATCCAATCCTTCCATGCATCTGCATGCTTTAACTCCGCACGGTGACAATAGCATAGGCGGGCGATAACATCATGGATAGCCGTGTTTTTTTTTATTTTGCTCTTGTCATTTCCATGAGTTAATAACTCCTGCCTTAGGGTTCTCTTGACAAAACTTTGAGTTACTAACTCTCCATGCTCCGGTCTTTCTCCGATACACCTTGATCTCGGTATTGATAACTTCCATAGTCTGCCAGGTTCCATAAAGGTAGCCTTCCTGGGTCATACAAATTTGGGAATTCTTCAGAGCCTTCAAATTCTCCAAGTCTTCGGAGTCTTCAACAGTTGTATTTTCCATTTACACGGTAAAATCCTCTTCATTCCAAATGGTCTTAGTTGTCCGATATCTTGTCTCCTTGGAGTGGTCTCATCAGTCAAATCTTCGAGTGGTCAAAAGGGAAAAGGGGTATGGTCTCACTAAAAAGAATTTTGAATAAGCTCAGAAGAGAAGAGAGGTAAAAGATCTTTTGAAAGGGAAAGTTGTAGAGAAAAATCTTTGCTATTGGCTTGCCAGTTTCTAGGGTCACGTCCTACAGTCAACATGTGCTCTGATACCATCTTGTAGCGACCCGACCCGAATGGATCAAGTCTCTGTGCTTATGTGTCATCCCTGGATCAGTATGCTGACACACACAGTACTCGAAGGATTTATAACAGAGGTAAATCACATGTATAAAGTAACGTAAATACTATTACCTCAATCCAAAATATAGCGGAAGCAACAAGGTTGTGGATTCCCATCAACACCAAC
>NW_021291400.1:0-2401 GCF_002162155.2 Triticum dicoccoides
GAATCACCTTCAAATTCGTCCGGAGCGTTGAGTTGTGGACGAAACAATCTGATGCTGCAGCAGAATCCGAGTCAAACTACAAGTCCAAAGGTGTTACATCATCTCCACTTGGGCCCATTGGCCTTGTACGACCTAGATTTAGTTTTAGGCTGCCTTGGGACGTCCTCCCACCTCCTTGGCCGCCACCCCTTGCTCCTATATAAGTAGATCCATCTAGTAGCTTTTCCTTGGGATTTGTTTAGTTAAAAGTTAGCCATTGCAACTTCGTGTACTTCGTTTGTGTCCAACGACCAGACCAAGACCGCTTACGGATCCCCACCTTTATCAATACTTCATATATACTCGCAATATTCAGATTGCTTTTATCATATTCTTGCTTGTTCTTCGATTGCTTGCAGGAATAGACCTTCGTGGTCAGATTGATTGTGCTCCGGCGTGGTCAATAACCTCTCGGAGTTGGTTTAGCGATTGGTAAGGCGCAACGTCGTGCACGTTTGTAGTCGGATCGTCAAAGTCGTCTCCACCAAATCGATAGTTATCATCTCATCGAAAGATCGGGACACCCCGCCTCTATTAAGTGGTATCAGTTTTCAGGTTGCTCGGTGAGAATTTCCAGTTTTCCTAGATTAGATTTATTTTCTTACCTATTGTCCAAGAAAAAGCCACAAAAAAGAGTTAGATCTATTCATCCTTGGTCCAAGCCAGTCCGAGCCTTTGCAATTTTCTTTTCATTGCTTGCATAGTTGAATTATCGGTTGCATCGTCGTGTCGAGTTGCTGGTCTTAGTGTCTAGTTCGTTTAGAGTTTCGAGTTCTGTTCACATTAGTCACGCCACCGCTGCATCATTATCTCTTCCGCTGTCCACCACCCATCCATCAATTTCCACCACGTGCTACCCATCATTCATTGTCATAATAATAGTTGAGATCGTTCACATCTTCACTTGATCCAATCTGCATCTTATCTAGTTTGTTTTGGAAAGAGGGAGAAAAAAAGAGAGAAAAAAAACAAGAGAAAAAAAGGAGAAAAAAAAGTCAGAGAAAAAAAAAGGAGAGAAAGAAAAAAAAAGTGTGAGGAAAAAAAGAGAGAAGAAAAAAAACAAAAAAATCGGCACAATCTTTTTCAGAGGAAAGTTGGAGACAAAGTTGTTGATATATCCTGCTTGGCTGTTGTTTCACCTCATTATCTTTACTGCCGTTGTGATCTTCATTTATATCTTGCTGTCCAGAGCTACTTAGTGTCCTTCATTGATGCTAGTTGTGCTACGACGTGACCTCATTAGTGTTCTAGGCTCGCGTCTCTAGTTCGGTCTAGCCTAGGACCAGCACAGTACCGTCGTTGAGCATTTATTCAACATTGCATCTTTGAATTGATTATTGCTAATCTTTTGCTACCATATATAGCCAACCCAGCTCCACATATTTCTACACCGTGTATACATACGCTCCCCTGGCAATCGCTTTACTCAATATTCGGAGTTACTTGACACCGCTGGTTGCCGATCACCGCCTGCTGCATGGTAAGAACTTGTAAGACATTGATATTTGCTTTACTGTGAGCGTTTTACCACCACATCCTAGTAGTTATAGGAACATTATTTTTGGGTTTTGTTTCTTGTTCTACTAATCATGACAGGATCCAGAGTCAATTCATGGGCTTTGTCGATCGCGGGGGACGTGCCACCACCTTTTCAAATACCACAACCGTCACGAGAGGTGCACAAACATCCAAGTGCACATGATCAGGTTAATGTATCTATACCACCATTTAATGGCCGTTTTAAACCAGCTTTATATATTGAATGGGAGTTCGACATAAAAAATATATTTGCTTCCCATAATTTCGATGAACATAAAAAGGTTAGGGTTGCGGTTGGTTCTTTCACTGGTTATGCTTTGGTTTGGTGGAGTGAATATTGTCGGTTACACCCTGATTATATACCTACTACTTGGGATGATTTGAAACTTGCCATGCGACATACTTTCGTCCCTGCTTATTATACTCGTGACATGATTAAGAAGTTGCAACACTTAAAACAAGGTAGTGAAACTGTAACAAAATATTATGATGATTTACAAACTACCTTGTTGCATTCCTCTTTAGAAGAAAGTGAAGATGATTTTATGGATAGATTTTGGGAAGGATTAAATCGTGATATTCAAGAGATACTAATTCATGAAGAGTGTTATCCTATGGACCATTTGTTTCATCTTGCTTGCAAAGCTGAACAGGAAATAAAACGACGTGTTGGCCACGAGGAGAACAAGCGCACGGTGCACATTCCAAGAGTTGATATGATTGTTCCTTCAACTACTAGGCATACTATGACAACCACATCCGTTGTTGTCAGGACTACATCACCTCCACCATGTGACACATCGCCCCCGAGAGTGGCTACATC
>NW_021291400.1:4658-155816 GCF_002162155.2 Triticum dicoccoides
AATATTCCACCATTTGAGGGTAGATATGTTCCTGATATATATCTTACTTGGGAGTTAGAAACTGAACAACGATTTACATGTTTACAATATCATGAGGAGAGACGAGTTGCTGCTGCTGTTTGTGCTTTCACTAGTTTTGCATGTGTATGGTGGTCTGAACATTGTAGATTATATCCTATTCCAACTACTTGGGCTGCTTTGAAAACTGCTATGCGTACGCGTTGGGTTCCACCATATTATCAACGTGAATTGCTTCAAAAATTGCAGCGTTTAAGACAAGGGAAAATTCTGTAGAAGAATATTATCAGGAATTACAAACTGGCATGATTAGATGTGGTATTGTTGAGGAGAATGAAGCTATGCTTGCACGTTTTCTGGGTGGATTAAATAGAGAGATTCAGACCATTCTAGACTATAAGGAGTATACTAATATCACTCGTTTATTCCATCTTGCTTGTAAAGCTGAACGTGAAGTGCAGGATCGACAAGCATTGGGGCGAACTAACTTTTTTGCAGGCCGACCTTCATCATGGACACCACGTGCATCTTCTACTTCAACTGCACCAGCACCTCCATCCGGTGCCACCTCCAGCCGTGATACAAGAAAACAGGCACAACCACCATTATCTTCCAAGAGCGCACCTGCGGGTCCTGCACAGCGTTCTTCTTCTTCCATGGCATCAACAGGGCACACAAGTGATATTATTTGTCGTCGTTGTAAGGGAGGAGGTCATTATGCGAGGGAATGCAAATCTCCGCGTGTGATGATTGCTACCGCGGATGGTGGATATGAGTCCGCTAGTGACTATGATGAGGAGACATTGGCTCTTATTACACGTGAAGAACATGGTGGAGATGATTCTGATCATGAGACGCAATACATGGCTCCTGAAGACGCTGACAGGTATGAATGTTTAGTTGCTCAACGTGTTTTGAGGGTGCAGGTCACACAAGCTGAGCAAAATCAGAGGCACAATTTGTTCCATACCAAGGGAGTTTGATGAGGACATCAATACAATTGTTACACCCACAGCCCCTGCTGCTATACATACTGGACCAATTACTAGAGCTCGTGCACGCCAACTAAATTACCAGGTACTTTCGTTTCTTGGTAATGATTCTAATGTTCATGAGAATATGATGCTGCCTAAATTGGATACATTTGTTTTGCTTACAAATGAAGGGCCTAGATTGGAGAAGGATGAACATTGGAGCAAGAACAAGCATGGAGATGATGGCATGCGCAAGGGGAACAAGAACGGAGTTACAAGTGATGATTTCAGGACTTTGAAGCCACCATAATGGGTGCATGAAGCCTTGGACGAAATATACAAGATGCCACTTCATAAATTTCGTCCCGAGGCTATTTTAGGTGCTGCGTCACCTTATTATTGGGCCAGGCCCATGTAATTTCGAAATACATAAGTATAGGCTATTTTTAGAGTCCGTATGTGTGGGGAAACAAGAGATAGGGTTGATTTCGGACCCCTCCACCAAGGGCCACGAAATTCCCCCCTCTTCCTCCATATATACAGCCCTTAGGGCATCGTTTAGACTTTGGGTTTTGTTTAGATTAAAAGTTCGCCATAGCTGCAACTACGCGTACTTCGTTTGTGTTCAACGACCAGACAAAGGCGTCACAGAACCCCACCTTGATCAATAAAGCTTTCATCTTATATTCGCAATATCCAGATTGCAATCTTAGTTTCTTGCTTGTTCTTCGTTTGCTCGCAGGAAACAGACCCTCGTGGTCAGGTTGATCGTGCTCCGGCGTGGTCAATAACCTCTCGGAGTTGGTTTAGCGATTGCTAAGGCGCGACGTCCTCGCACGTTCGTAGTCGGATCGTCAAAGTCGACTTCCACCAAAGCGAAATCCACCATCTCATCGAAAGACGGGACACCTCCGCCTCTATCAAGTGGTATCAGATTTCCAGGTTGCTCGGTGAGATTTTACAGTTTTTTCGTAGTTTAGATCGAGTCTGTTCTTCATACCTATAGTCCACGAAAAAGCCACAAAAAAAAATTAGGGTTAGTTCATCATATCCGAACCAATCTGAGCCTTGCATAATCTTTTTAGGGTTTTGCTTTGTTGAATTTGCGGTTGCATCGTCGTGTCTAGTTGCTGGTCTTAGAGTCTAGTCTTTTAGAGTTTCGAGTTCTGGTCATAAGTTGTCACGCCGCCGCCGCACCATCATCATCGCCCCTGCCATCTACCACCACCGCACCGAATCCGTATCCATATACCACCACCAATCCGTGTCCATATACCACCACCGATCCATATCCATATACTACCACCGCTACCACCACCGCTGCCATATACCACCACCATATATCCACCACCAATCCGAGTTCCTTGCTTATTAGGTTTACCTCGAACAAAGAAGGGGAGGGATAGCATATTTGTTGTCGTGGATAGATTCTCGAAAATGGCACACTTTATACCATGTCATAAAAGCGATGATGCTGTTAATGTTGCTGATTTGTTCTTTCGTGAAATTATTCGCTTGCATGGTGTGCCAAATACTATTGTTTCAGATCATGATACTAAATTTCTTAGCCACTTTTGGAGATGTTTATGGGCTAAGTTGGGGACTAAACTGCTTTTTAGTACTACTTGTCACCCCCAAACTGATGGACAAACTGAAGTAGTCAATAGAACGTTGTCTACTATGCTTAGGGCTGTTTTGAAGAATAATAAGAAAATGTGGGAGGAATGCTTGCCTCATATTGAATTTGCTTATAATCGTTCATTGCATTCTACTACTAAGATGTGCCCTTTTGAAGTTGTGTATGGTTTCCTACCTCGTGCACCTATTGATTTGTTGCCTCTTCCATCTTCGGAGAAGGTTAATTTTGATGCTAAACAACGTGCTGAATTGATTTTAAAAATGCATGAGTTAACTAAGGAAAACATTGAGCGCATGAATGCTAAATATAAACTTGCTGGAGATAAGGGTAGACAACATGTTGTGTTTGCACCTGGAGATCTTGTTTGGTTACATTTGCGTAAGGATAGATTTCCTGATTTGCGCAAATCAAAGTTAATGCCACGTGCTGATGGTCCCTTTAAGGTGTTAGAGAAAATAAATGATAATGCATATAAACTTGAGCTGCCTGCAGATTTTGGGGTTAGTCCCACTTTTAACATTGCAGATTTGAAGCCTTATTTGGGTGAGGAAGATGAACTTCCGTCGAGGACGACTTCATTTCAAGAAGGGGAGGATGATGAGGACATCAATACAATTGTTACACCCACAGCCCCTGCTGCTATACATACTGGACCAATTACTATAGCTCGTGCACGCCAACTAAATTACCAGGTACTTTCGTTTCTTGGTAATGATTCTAATGTTCATGAGAATATGATGCTGCCTAAATTGGATACATTTGTTTTGCTTACAAATGAAGGGCCTAGCTTGGAGAAGGATGAACATTGGAGCAAGAACAAGCATGGAGATGATGGCATGCGCAAGGGGAACAAGAACGGAGTTATAAGTGATGATTTCAGGACTTTGAAGCCACCATAATGGGTGCATGAAGCCTTGGACGAAATATACAAGATGCCACTTCATAAATTTCGTCCCGAGGCTATTTTAGGTGCTGCGTCACCTTATTATTGGGCCAGGCCCATGTAATTTCGAAATACATAAGTATAGGCTATTTTTAGAGTCCGTATGTGTGGGGAAACAAGAGATAGGGTTGATTTCGGACCCCTCCCCCAAGGGCCACGAAATTCCCCCCTCTTCCTCCATATATACAGCCCTTAGGGCATCGTTTAGACTTTGGGTTTTGTTTAGATTAAAAGTTCGCCATAGCTGCAACTTCGCGTACTTCGTTTGTGTTCAACGACCGGACAAAGGCGTCACAGAACCCCACCTTGATCAATAAAGCTTTCATCTTATATTCGCAATATCCAGATTGCAATCTTAGTTTCTTGCTTGTTCTTCGTTTGCTCGCAGGAAACAGACCCTCGTGGTCAGGTTGATCGTGCTCCGGCGTGGTCAATAACCTCTCGGAGTTGGTTTAGCGATTGCTAAGGCGCGACGTCCTCGCACGTTCGTAGTCGGATCGTCAAAGTCGACTTCCACCAAAGCGAAATCCACCATCTCATCGAAAGACGGGACACCTCCGCCTCTATCACTTCGAGGTCGTCTATGGATTCAACCCATTGTCCCCATTGGACATTCTTCCTCTACCACTACAAGAGCGCATCAACATGGGCGCGAGCGACCGAGTGAACCACCTCAAGAAGATGCATGAACATACAAGGAACACCATAGAGTGCCAAGTACAACGACTCGCGACCAAGCGCAACACCAACAAGTCCCCAATAGTGTTCCAACCGGGTGACCTAGTTTGGGTACATCTCCGCAAGGATCGTTTTCCCAAGGAGCGCAAGTCCAAGCTACTTCCAAGAGTCGATGGCCCATTCAAGGTACTCGCATGCTACAACGACAACACCTACAAGGTCGACATCCCACGAGACAAGTACAATGTGAGCGACACATTCAACGTCAAAGACTTGGCCAAGTACCATGGTGATGAAGATCACGATCCATGGACGGATCTCTCCCAGGGGGGAGATGATGCGGAGAATCCTTCCATCATCCCCATGGACTCTACACCGACACATCAAGCCCCACGTGGACCTATGACAAGAGCTAGAGCACGTGCTTTGGAACCGAGGTGAACTCCTTCCTACTTAGCTTGCATATGGATACAAATGGAACATTGTTGCCACCTCACCAAGATACACTATGTCTCATTAGGTACGAAGAGGAACACCACCAAGAGGCTCAGGAGCACCCCCCCAAGGAGAAGAGGAACCACCCCAAGGCCACGCGGACCAAGACAGAGTGCAACATCATCAAAACTGGAAGTCCTAGGTGACCCCGTGCGCACGGGCCCCCGAGACCCCGTGCCCACGGGCTATCCAGGAAGTTGACGCTGGAGCACCCCGTGCGCACGGGCCTATACCGTGCCCATGGGACCCCCGTGCGCACGGGCCCAACTTAACCCGTGCGCACGGGCCTCCTAGAATGGACGGCTGAGATCCCCAAACCGAGCCCCTCTTCATCTCTTTCGACCCCAAGACTATATAAACTGTACCTAGGGCTATGTTTAGGGTTAGCAAAGTATGGGATGAGATATTTGTGAGCTTTGCTCCTTCTACCTTCCCATTTGTGGAATCAAGGCCCCTTTGGGAAGAATCCTAGTGTATTTCAAGACCTCCTCTAGGAGAAGACTATCTTCAATACCTCATCTCCTAGGAGTGGGAAGAACTTTGCCATTGTATCTTTCCTTTGATTGTATTTGTGACTTGTGGATCTTATATTGTTATTCTAGTGGATGTGTAATTGGGGAATTGTTTGAGTGATTTCCTCTTTGTGTTCTTGAGAGTTTTCCCTTTTCCCCCTCCAAGTGTGAAAAGATCCCCCTCTTGGATTTCATCCTATATCACTTTCTTCTAAAGAGGAATGCAACAAGGTAGTTTGTAAATCCTCATAATATTTTGTTACAGTGTCACTACCTTGTTTTAAATGTTGCAACTTCTTAATCATATCACGAGTATAATAAGTGGGAACGAAAGTATGTCGCATGGCAATTTTCAAATCATCCCAAGTAGTAGGTATATAATCAGGGTGTAACCGACAATATTCACTCCACCAAACCAAAGCATAACCAGTGAAAGAACCAACTACAACCTTAACCTTTTTATGTTCATCAAAATGATGGGAAGCAAATATATTTTTTATGTTGAACTCCCATTCAATATATAAAGCAGGTCTAAAACGGCCATTAAATGGTGGTATAGATACATTAACCTGGTCATGTGCATTTGGATGTTTGTGCACCTCTTGTGACGGTTGTGGTATTTGCAAAGGTGGTGGCACGTGTCCCACGATCGACAAAGCCCATGAATTGACTCTGGATCCTGTCATGATTAGTAGAAACAAGAAATAGAATCCAAAAAAATGTTCCTATGAACATCTTGGAAGTGGTGGTAAAACGCTCATAGTATAGCAAATCTCAATATCTTACAAGTTCTTACCATCCAGCAGGTGGTGATCGGCAACCAGCGGTGTCAAATAACTCTGAAGATTGAGTAAAGTGATTGCCAGGGGAATGTATGTAGACACGGTGTAGAAATATGTGGAGCTGGGTTGGCTATATATGATAGCAAAAGATTAGCAATAATCAATTCAAAGATGCAATGTTGAATAAACGCTCAACAACGGTACTGTGCTGGTCCTAGGCTAGACCGAACTAGAGACACGAGTCTAGAACACTAATGAGGTCACGGCATAGCACAACTAGCATCAATAAAGGATATGAAGTAGCTCTGGACAGCAAGATATAAGTGAAGATCATAATAGCAGTAAAGATAATGATGTGAAACAACAGCCAAGTAGGATATATCAACAACTTTCTCTCCAACTTCCCTCTAGAAAAGTTTGTGCCAATTTTTTGATAATATTTTTCATGATACTGACTCAAGCTTTCAAACGCAAAAGCAATCACTCAATTTCGAGTTGATATGAGGAGTCAAAAAATTCTAAAACTGACGTGAAAACTGGAATAAGCTGTGTTCATGAACTTCGAAGGGCAAACAGACCTATTTAGAAGCCGATTTGGAGGTGCCAAATATTGAACTAGCTTCTGCAACTATTTAGATGCGGCTCATCGTTAGCTTTCATTTGAGTACTCACGAAGCCCAAACCGACTTCGTATGAGGAAGTTATGCATGTTTTACTGAACAGTGCATAAAACAGATTCCAATCCGAATTCAACTACGAGATTGAGTCTAGATAGATCCGAATTTTGTTTTTTTCTCTCTTTTTTTCCTCACACTTTTTTGCTTTTTCTTTCTCTCTTTTTTTTTCTCCGACTTTTTTTCTTTTTTTTCTCTGTCTTTTTTTCTCTCCCTCTTTCCAAGACAAACTAGATAAGATGCAGATTGGATCAAGCGAAGATGTGAACGACCTCAACTATGATTGTGACAATGAAGTATGGGTAGCACGTGGTGGAAATTGATGGATTGTGTGGTGGACAGCGGAAGGGATAACGATGCAGCGGCGACGTGACTAATGTGAACAGAACTCGAAACTCTAAACGAACTAGACACTAAGACCAGCAACTCGACACGACGATGCAACCGATAATTCAATGAGATGATAACTATCGATTTGGTGGAGTCGACTTTGACGATCCGACTACTAACGTGCACGACATTGCGCCTTAGCAATCGCTAAACCAATCTCCCGAGGTTACTGACGATGCTGGAAGCACGATCAGCCTGACCACGAAGGTCTATTCCTGCACGCAATCGAAGAACAAGCAAGAATATGATAATGCAATCTGAATATTGCGAATATAGATGAAGTATTGATAAAGGTGGGGATCCGAAAGCGATCTTGGTCTGGTCATTGGACACAAACGAAGTACACGAAGTTGCAATGGCTAACTTTTAACTAAAAAATCCCAAGGAAAAAGCTACTAGATGGATCTACTTATATAGGAGCAAGGGGTGGCGGCCAAGGAGGCGGGAGGACGTCCCAAGGCAGGCTAAAACTAACCCTAGGTCGTACAAGGCTCATGGGCCCAAGTGGAGGTGGTGCAACACCTTTGGACTCTTTGTTTGACTCGGATTCTGCTGTAGCGTCAGATTGTTTCGTCGATATCTCAATGCTCCGGACGAATTTGAAGGTGATTCCAATTGGGTTGGAAAGAGCACGAAATCTACTTTCCGACAAAAAAAGAATCACCCAATTTGGAGTCCGTATGGAAAAGTTGTTGACGTTTTGAGTCAGGTATGTCTGTGCAGTCCGAATCTAAATCCAGAACGTGAGAGACTTGGACTCTATCTTCTCTTGGCCCAAAAGTGACATGAGAGAACTTTTTGAACAGAACCTAAACTTCTCCTTTTCCCTTATCTTCATATGTGGATTGTACAAATGTCCCATACACCTACAATTATACAAAACACAAAAGTGTGTGAAGTATTTTTTCTGGATAACATAAATAGATTATTGAATAGTTTGCACTAGAAATCACCTGACAAATATGCATGTATGCAATATTTTTGGTCGTATCCAAGGTAGTCATGTCCTCATCATTGTGACACAAGGGATGATACCAATATATGCAACAATGATGTATGTATGCTATTGGAGGTATGATCACTAATGTGCACAAGTCTCGTTGCCGGCAATACTCAAAGGCTAGTCTCGATGGGTAACCAACGCAAAGGAGTGAGGCTATGAAGGCTATCAATGTAGTGGCAAGAGTCATATGTCCAATACCAAGATGAGGTTACCGTTCTTGCTTACAGTTGAAGGTTTCAAAAGGATGAGATTGTAGTTGTTATCGTAGTGCATGGTCTTCTGTACGTTGGCGAAGATGCCGCTGCACCGTGGGTGGAGTTGTCGAAGATGTGCGGGCAAGACGGAAGGTCCGGGGTCCGGAGGTTCCGGTGCGGCCGGAAGGTCCGGGGGTCGTGAAACTGGCAAGAACAGAGAAGTGGGGATCGTGGAATTGGGCAGAAAAACTTGAGGAAAAACCCAAATCCGCAGGGGAAAAGCAAGGAAATTGGTGGAAAAGAAAGGTGGGGAGGCTAGATCTACGAGCCACACACAAAATTCACGGATCAAATCCAACAAAACTTCAACACACCAACAAATCGCCCAAAAAAATTGGGGCTATTTTTGGTGGGGATTTTCGGATTAGGACGAAAAACAACAAAATTAGGCTAGAAACACAACGGGGAAGCTCTGAAATCGTGATCAACGTGGCTCATTGATAGAGGCGGAGGTGTCCCGTCTTTCGATGAGATGGTGGATTTCGCTTTGGTGGAAGTCGACTTTGACGATCCGACTACAAACGTGCGAGGACGTCGCGCCTTAGCAATCGCTAAACCAACTCCGAGAGGTTATTGACCACGCCGGAGCACGATCAACCTAACCACGAGGGTCTGTTTCCTGCGAGCAAACGAAGAACAAGCAAGAAACTAAGATTGCAATCTGGATATTGCGAATATAAGATGAAAGCTTTATTGATCAAGGTGGGGTTCTGTGACGCCTTTGTCTGGTCGTTGAACACAAACGAAGTACGCGAAGTTGCAGCTATGGCGAACTTTTAATCTAAACAAAACCCAAAGTCTAAACGATGCCCTAAGGGCTGTATATATGGAGGAAGAGGGGGGAATTTCGTGGCCCTTTGTGGAGGGGTCCGAAATCAACCCTATCTCTTGTTTCCCCACACATACGGACTCTAAAAATAGCCTATACTTATGTATTTCGAAATTACATGGGCCTGGCCCAATAATAAGGTGACGCAGCACCTAAAATAGCCTCGGGACGAAATTTATGAAGTGGCATCTTGTATATTTCGTCCAAGGCTTCATGCACCCATTATGGTGGCTTCAAAGTCCTGAAATCATCACTTGTAACTCCGTTCTTGTTCCCCTTGCGCATGCCATCATCTCCATGCTTGTTCTTGCTCCAATGTTCATCCTTCTCCAAGCTAGGCCCTTCATTTGTAAGCAAAACAAATGTATCCAATTTAGGCAGCATCATATTCTCATGAACATTAGAATCATTACCAAGAAACGAAAGTACCTGGTAATTTAGTTGGCGTGCACGAGCTCTAGTAATTGGTCCAGTATGTATAGCAGCAGGGGCTGTGGGTGTAACAATTGTATTGATATCCTCATCAAAACCATACACAACTTCAAAAGGGCACATCTTAGTAGTAGAATGCAATGAACGATTATAAGCAAATTCAATATGAGGCAAGCATTCCTCCCACATTTTCTTATTATTCTTCAAAACAGCCCTAAGCATAGTAGACAATGTTCTATTGACTACTTCAGTTTGTCCATCAGTTTGGGGGTGACAAGTAGTACTAAAAAGCAGTTTAGTCCCCAACTTAGCCCATAAACATCTCCAAAAGTGGCTAAGAAATTTAGTATCACGATCTGAAACAATAGTATTTGGCACACCATGCAAGCGAATAATTTCACGAAAGAACAAATCAGCAACATTAACAGCATCATCGCTTTTATGACATGGTATAAAGTGTGCCATTTTCGAGAATCTATCCACGACAACAAATATGCTATCCCTCCCCTTCTTTGTTCGAGGTAAACCTAAAACAAAGTCCATAGATATATCCTCCCAAGGAACACTAGGTACAGGCAAAGGCATATATAAACCATGAGGATTGAGTCGTGACTTAGCTTTTTGACGTGTAGTGCAGCGAGCAATAAAACGCTCAACATCCCGTCTCATCTTTGGCCAAAAGAAATGTGTAGCAAGTACGTCCTCCGTCTTCTTCACGCCAAAGTGTCCCATTAATCCTCCTCCATGCGCCTCCTGCAACAACAAAAGACGAACGGAGCTAGCTGGAATGCATAGCTTGTTAGCACGAAACACAAATCCATCGTTAACAACAAACTTGTTCCACATTCTTCCTTCTTTACAATTCTGCATTACATCTTTAAAATCAGCATCATGCACATATTGATCTTTGATGGTCTCCAAACCAAATATTTTGAAGTCAAGTTGTGAAAGCATAGTATAGCGACGAGACAATGCATCAGCAATAACATTTTCTTTTCCCTTCTTGTGTTTAATGACATAAGGGAAAGTCTCAATGAATTCAACCCATTTAGCATGTCTACGATTCAGTTTAGCTTGACTTTTAATATGTTTAAAAGATTCATGATCAGAATGTATAACAAATTCTTTGGGCCATAAATAATGTTGCCATGTTTCTAAAGTCCGAACAAGAGCATATAATTCTTTATCATAAGTAGAATAATTCAGACTAGGCCCACTCAATTTTTCAGAAAAGTATGCAACAGGTTTGCCATCTTGTAATAACACACCTCCTAATCCAATTCCACTAGCATCACATTCAAGCTCAAAAGTCTTATTAAAATCAGGAAGTTGGAGTAAAGGAGCATGTGTCAACTTATCTTTCAATACCGTGAAGGCTTCTTCCTGTGCGGTACCCCAAACAAAAGGCACATCCTTCTTTGTAAGCTCGTTGAGAGGTGCAGCAATGGTGCTGAAATCTCTCACAAAACGCCTATAGAATCCAGCGAGGCCAAGAAAACTCCTCACTTGTGTGACCGTTTTGGGCTGCGGCCAACTCTCAATGATAGAGGCAAAGGTGTCCCGTCTTTCGATGAGATGGTGGATTTCGCTTTGGTGGAAGTCGACTTTGACGATCCGACTACGAACGTGTGAGGACGTCGCGCCTTAGCAATCGCTAAACCAACTCCGAGACGTTATTGACCACGCCGGAGCACGATCAACCTGACCACGAGGGTCTGTTTCCTGCGAGCAAACGAAGAACAAGCAAGAAACTAAGATTGCAATCTGGATATTGCGAATATAAGATGAAAGCTTTATTGATCAAGGTGGGGTTCTGTGACGCCTTTGTCTGGTCGTTGAACACAAACGAAGTACGCGAAGTTGCAGCTATGGCGAACTTTTAATCTAAACAAAACCCAAAGTCTAAACGATGCCCTAAGGGCTGTATATATGGAGGAAGAGGGGGGAATTTCGTGGCCCTTGGTGGAGGGGTCCGAAATCAACCCTATCTCTTGTTTCCCCACACATACGGACTCTAAAAATAGCCTATACTTATGTATTTCGAAATTACATGGGCCTGTCCCAATAATAAGGTGACGCAGCACCTAAAATAGCCTCGGGACGAAATTTATGAAGTGGCATCTTGTATATTTCGTCCAAGGCTTCATGCACCCATTATGGTGGCTTCAAAGTCCTGAAATCATCACTTGTAACTCCGTTCTTGTTCCCCTTGCGCATGCCATCATCTCCATGCTTGTTCTTGCTCCAATGTTCATCCTTCTCCAAGCTAGGCCCTTCATTTGTAAGCAAAACAAATGTATCCAATTTAGGCAGCATCATATTCTCATGAACATTAGAATCATTACCAAGAAACGAAAGTACCTGGTAATTTAGTTGGCGTGTACGAGCTCTAGTAATTGGTCCAGTATGTATAGCAGCAGGGGCTGTGGGTGTAACAATTGTATTGATGTCCTCATCATCCTCCCCTTCTTGAAATAAAGTCGTCCTCGACGGAAGTTCATCTTCCTCACCCAAATAAGGCTTCAAATCTGCAATTTTAAAAGTGGGACTAACCCCAAAATCTGCAGGCAGCTCGAGTTTATATGCATTATCATTTATTTTCTCTAACACCTTAAAGGGACCATCAGCACGTGGCATTAGCTTTGATTTGCGCAAATCAGGAAATCTATCCTTACGCAAATGTAACCAAACAAGATCTCCAGGTGCAAACACAACATGTTTTCTACCCTTATCTCCAGCAAGTTTATATTTAGCATTCATACGCTCAATGTTTTCCTTAGTTAACTCATGCATTTTTAAAATCAATTCAGCATGTTGTTTAGCATCAAAATTAACCTTCTCCGAAGATGGAAGAGGCAACAAATCAATAGGTGCACGAGGTAGGAAACCATACACAACTTCAAAAGGGCACATCTTAGTAGTAGAATGCAATGAACGATTATAAGCAAATTCAATATGAGGCAAGTATTCCTCCCACATTTTCTTATTATTCTTCAAAACAGCCCGAAGCATAGTAGACAACGTTCTATTGACTACTTCAGTTTGTCCATCAGTTTGGGGGTGACAAGTAGTACTAAAAAGCAGTTTAGTCCCCAACTTAGCCCATAAACATCTCCAAAAGTGGCTAAGAAATTTAGTATCACGATCTGAAACAATAGTATTTGGCACACCATGCAAGCGAATAATTTCACGAAAGAACAAATCAGCAACATTAACAGCATCATCGCTTTTATGACATGGTATAAAGTGTGCCATTTTCGAGAATCTATCCACGACAACAAATATGCTATCCCTCCCCTTCTTTGTTCGAGGTAAACCTAAAACAAAGTCCATAGATATATCCTCCCAAGGAACACTAGGTACAGGCAAAGGCATATATAAACCATGAGGATTGAGTCGTGACTTAGCTTTTTGACGTGTAGTGCAGCGAGCAATAAAACGCTCAACATCCCGTCTCATCTTTGGCCAAAAGAAATGTGTAGCAAGTACGTCCTCCGTCTTCTTCACGCCAAAGTGTCCCATTAATCCTCCTCCATGCGCCTCCTGCAACAACAAAAGACGAACGGAGCTAGCTGGAATGCATAGCTTGTTAGCACGAAACACAAATCCATCGTTAACAACAAACTTGTTCCACATTCTTCCTTCTTTACAATTCTGCATTACATCTTTAAAATCAGCATCATGCACATATTGATCTTTGATGGTCTCCAAACCAAATATTTTGAAGTCAAGTTGTGAAAGCATAGTATAGCGACGAGACAATGCATCAGCAATAACATTTTCTTTTCCCTTCTTGTGTTTAATGACATAAGGGAAAGTCTCAATGAATTCAACCCATTTAGCATGTCTACGATTCAGTTTAGCTTGACTTTTAATATGTTTCAAAGATTCATGATCAGAATGTATAACAAATTCTTTGGGCCATAAATAATGTTGCCATGTTTCTAAAGTCCGAACAAGAGCATATAATTCTTTATCATAAGTAGAATAATTCAGACTAGGCCCACTCAATTTTGCAGAAAAGTATGCAACGGGTTTGCCATCTTGTAATAACACACCTCCTAATCCAATTCCACTAGCATCACATTCAAGCTCAAAAGTCTTATTAAAATCAGGAAGTTGGAGTAAAGGAGCATGTGTCAACTTATCTTTCAATACGGAGAAGGCTTCTTCCTGTGCGGTACCCCAAAGAAAAGGCACATCTTTCTTTGTAAGCTCATTGAGAGGTGCAGCAATGGTGCTGAAATCTCCCACAAAACGCCTATAGAATCCAGCGAGGCCAAGAAAACTCCTCACGTGTGTGACCGTTTTGGGCTGCGGCCAACTCTCAATAGCTTCAATCTTGGCTTTATCAACTTCAATTCCCTGTGGAGTAACAACATAGCCAAGAAAAGATACTCGGTCGGTGCAAAAGGTGCACTTCCCAAGGTTACCAAACAAACGTGCATCACGTAGAGCAATAAAAACAGCACGTAAATGTTCCAAATGTTCTTCCAAAGATCTGCTATAAATCAATATGTCATCAAAGTAAACTACCACAAATCGTCCAATGAAAGCACGTAAAACTTCGTTCATTAATCTCATGAAAGTACTAGGTGCATTAGTTAACCCAAAAGGCATGACTAACCACTCATATAATCCAAACTTAGTTTTAAATGTTGTTTTCCATTCATCTCCCAATTTCATACGAATTTGATGGTAGCCACTACGCAAATCAACTTTGGAGAATATTGTAGAGCCACTCAATTCATGAAGCATATCATCTAGCCTAGGAATAGGATGATGATAACGAATAGTAATATTATTAATGCCTCTACAATCAACACGCATACGTGATGTACCATCCTTTTTCGGCACTAGAATAATAGGAACAGCACAAGGACTAAGGGATTCGCGTATATAACCTTTGTCGAGAAGCTCTTGTACTTGACGCATAATCTCCTTCGTCTCCTCTGGATTGGTACGGTATGGTGCACGGTTTGGCAGTGAAGCACCGGGAATTAAGTCAATCTGATGCTCAATCCCTCGAATAGGTGGTAATCCCGGTGGCACGTCTTGTGGAAAAACGTCAGCGAACTCCTGCAAAATGTTAGTGACAGCAGGAGGCAAAGAGGAAGGCACGTCCTCGAATGAAAATAATGCCTCTTTGCACACAAAAGCATAGCAAACAGATTTGTTGAAATCTAGCTCATCAATATCAGATTTGGTGGCAAATAAACATGCACTTTTCAATTTAATTTCAGAAGCAACACTAGATGGTTTATTATTAGGCTTCATTTGTTGCTCAAATTCTTTTGCCACAATCTGATTTTCACTCTTATTCTTCTCCTGTTGTGCTTTATTAGCACTATTAATATCATCTTTCAAAATGGAATCAGGAGTCATAGGAAGCAAAGTAATATTTTTATCCTTATGAACAAGAGTATAGTGATTGTTTCTACCATGGTGTACAGAATTTTTATCAAATTGCCATGGTCTACCAAGTAATAAGGAACATGCTTGCATAGGTACCACATCACAATCAACATAATCAGCATATGTAGAGATACTGATAGAGGCGAGGGTGTCCCGATCTTTCGATGAGATGATAACTATCGATTTCGTGGAGACGACTTTAACGATCCGACTACAAACGTGCACGACGTTGCGCCTTAGCAATCGCTAAACCAACTCCGAGATGTTATTGACCACGCTGGAGCACGATCAACCTGACCACGAAGGTCTATTCCTGCAAGCAATCGAAGAGCGAGCAAGAATATGATAAAGCAATCTGAATATTGCGAATATATATGAAGTATTGATAATGGTGGGGATCCGTAAGCGGTCTTGGTCTGGTCGTTGGACACAAACGAAGTACACGAAGTTGCAATGGCTAACTTTTAACTAAACAAATCCCAAGGAAAAGCTACTAGATGGATCTACTTATATAGGAGCAAGGGGTGGCGGCCAAGGAGGTGGGAGGACGTCCCAAGGCAGCCTAAAACTAAATCTAGGTCGTACAAGGCCAATGGGCCCAAGTGGAGGTGATGTAACACCTTTGGACTTGTAGTTTGACTCGGATTCTGCTGCAGCATCAGATTGTTTCGTCCACAACTCAACGCTCCGGACGAATTTGAAGGTGATTCCAATTGGGTTGGAAAGTGCATTGAAAAGTTTGAGACAATTTTCTGATAAATTCTTTCAAAGAATGCTACTAACTCAAGCTTTCCAATGCAAAAAGAATCACCCAATTCGGAGTCCGTATGAAAAACTTGTGTGCGTTTTGAGTCAGGTATGTCTGTGCAGTCCGAATCTGAATCCAGAACGTGAGAGACTTGGACTCTATCTTCTCTTGGGCCAAAAGTGACGTGAGAGAACTTTTTGGACAGCAAATAAACATCTTTTTCTTCCTTATCTTCATATGTGGATTGTATAAATGTCCCATACACCTGCAATTAGACAAAACACAAAAGTGTGTGAAGTATTTTTGTTCTGGATAACATAAATAGATTATTGAATAGTTTGCACTAGAAATCGCCTGACAAATATGCATATATGCAATATTTTTGGTCATATCCAAGGTAGTCATGTCCTCATCATCCTCCCCTTCTTGAAAATAAAGCCGTCCTCGGCGTTGCTTAATCTGAAATGTGGCTAACAAAAGAGACAAGGTGTACATGTTGTATATGTATATGTCATCCATTTTTACTTTCCTTGATTTTTGCATATATGACACATGAATAGATGAGTAACTTGCATAGTTCATAAAATCTAAAGCCAAAAAATTATTACAAGAAGTAGAAGGCATGAAAATATTGCAACTCAGTTTGCACATATAAGTGAAGCTCTTATTCATTTCAAAAGATTGACAATGTTTATCATTAAACCATCCCAACATTGGTGAATAAACCTTACTTGCATCAAATTTACATGCTACAACATGCTTAAATAAGCAAACATGTAATAAGTCATTCAACACAGAATCATCACCAAGATTAGAGGTCATATCAAAATGATTAAACATTGGTTCTTTTGCATCAATAGTTAATTCAATGGGTGCACTCAAAATTGTTGGTATTTCAGTTGTTTGATCACATGGCAAAGTCAAATTATCAACGTAGTCCTCTAAAATAGGTGGTGTGATCAAAGTAGTGGGTAGCTCATCAGATGGTGCATTCAAATTGACAAGGCATTCATCATTCTCATGTAGAGATGGAAGATCCGTACCTTTGTCATTACCTCTTATGATCAACTCAGATAATGTAGCCACTCTCGGGGGCGATGTGTCACATGGTGGAGGTGATGTAGTCCTGACAACAAGGGATGTGGTTGTCATAGTATGCCTAGTAGTTGAAGGAACAATCATATCAACTCTTGGAATGTGCACCGTGCACTTGTTCTCCTCGTGGCCAACACGTCGTTTTATTTCCTGTTCAGCTTTGCAAGCAAGATGAAACAAATGGTCCATAGGATAACACTCTTCATGAATTAGTATCTCTTGAATATCACGGTTTAATCCTCCCCAAAATCTATCCATAAAATCATCTTCACTTTCTTCTAAAGAGGAATGCAACAAGGTAGTTTGTAAATCATCATAATATTTTGTTACAGTTTCACTACCTTGTTTTAAGTGTTGCAACTTCTTAATCATGTCACGAGTATAATAAGCAGGGACGAAAGTATGTCGCATGGCAAGTTTCAAATCATCCCAAGTAGTAGGTATATAATCAGGGTGTAACTGACAATATTCACTCCACCAAACCAAAGCATAACCAGTGAAAGAACCAACCGCAACCTTAACCTCTTTATGTTCATTGAAATTATGGGAAGCAAATATATTTTTTATGTCGAACTCCCATTCAATATATAAAGCATGTTTAAAACGGCCATTAAATGGTGGTATAGATACATTAACCTGATCATGTGCATTTGGATGTTTGTGCACCTCTCGTGACGGTTGTGGTATTTGCAAAGGTGGTGGCACGTCTCCCGCGATCGACAAAGCCCATGAATTGACTCTGGATCCTGTCATGATTAGTAGAACAAGAAACAAAACCCAAAAATAATGATCCTATAACTACTAGGATGTGGTGGTAAAACGCTCACAGTAAATCAAATATCAATGTCTTACAAGTTCTTACCATGCAGCAGGCGGTGATCGGCAACCAGCGGTGTCAAGTAACTCCAAATATTGAGTAAAGCGATTGCCAGGGGAGCGTACGTATACACGGTGTAGAAATATGTGGAGCTGGGTTGGCTATATATGGTAGCAAAAGATTAGCAATAATCAATTCAAAGATGCAATGTTGAATAAACGCTCAACGACGGTACTGTGCTGGTCCTAGGCTAGACCAGACTAGAGACGCGAGCCTAGAACACTAATGAGGTCACGGCGTAGCACAACTAGCATCAATGAAGGATACTAAGTAGCTCTTGACAGCAAGATATAAGTGAAGATCACAACGGCAGTGAAGATAATGATGAAAAACAACTGCCAAGCAGGATATACAACAACTCTCTCTCCAACTTTCCTCTTGAAAAGTTTGAGACAATTTTCTGATAAATTCTTTCAAAGAATGCTACTAACTCAAGCTTTCCAATGCAAAAAGAATCACTCAATTCTGAGTTGATATGAGGAGTCAAAGAATTCTAAAACTGGCCTGAAAAATTGGAACAAGTTGTGTTCACGAACTTCGGAGGACAAAAAGACCTATTTAGAAGCCGATTTTGAGGTGTCAAATATTGAACTTGCTTCTGCAACTATTTAGATGCGGCTCGTCGCTATCTTCAATTTGAGTACTCACGGAGCCAAAACTAACTTCATATGAGGAAGATACACCTGTTTTACTGAACAGTGCGCAAAACAGATTCCAATCCGAATTCAGGTACGAGATTGATTCTAGATAGATCCAATTTTTTTTCTTCTCTCTTTTTTTTCTCACGCTTTTTTTTCTTCTCTCTCTTTTTCTTTTTTTTCCTTTTTTCTCTTTTTATTCTCTATCTTCTTTTTTTTTCTTTCCAAGACAAACTAGATAAGATGCAGATTGGATCAGGCGAAGATGTGAATGACCTCAACTATGATTATGACAATGAACAGTGCGTAGCATGTGGTGGAAATTAATAGATGGGATGGTGGACAGCGGAAGGGATAATGATGCAGCGGCGGCGTGACTAATGTGAACAGAACTCGAAACTCTAAAGGAACTAGACGCTAAGACCAGCAACTGACACGACGATGCAACCGATAATTCAACTATGCAAGCAATGAATAGAAAATTGCAAAGGCTCAGACTGGCTTGGATAAAGGATGAACAGATCTAACTTTTTTTGTGTGGCTTTTTCTTGGACAATAGGTAAGAAAATAAATCTAATCTAGGAAAACTGGAAATTCTCACCGAGCAACCTGAAAACTGATACCACTTGATAGAGGCGAGGGTGTCCCGATCTTTCGATGAGATGATAACTATCAATTTCATGGAGACGACTTTGACGATCCGACTACAAACGTGCACGACGTTGCGCCTTAGCAATCGCTAAACCAACTCCGAGATGTTATTGACCACGCTGGAGCACGATCAACCTGACCACGAAGGTCTATTCCTGTAAGCAATCGAAGAACGAGCAAGAATATGATAAAGCAATCTGAATATTGCGAATATATATGAAGTATTGATAATGGTGGGGATCCGTAAGCGGTCTTGGTCTGGTCGTTGGACACAAACGAAGTACACGAAGTTGCAATGGCTAACTTTTAACTAAACAAATCCCAAGGAAAAGCTACTAGATGGATCTACTTATATAGGAGCAAGGGGTGGCGGCCAAGGAGGTGGGAGGACGTCCCAAGGCAGCCTAAAACTAAATCTAGGTCGTACAAGGCCAATGGGCCCAAGTGGAGGTGATGTAACACCTTTGGACTTGTAGTTTGACTCGGATTCTGCTGCAGCATCAGATTGTTTCGTCCACAACTCAACGCTCCGGACGTATTTGAAGGTGATTCCAATTGGGTTGGAAAGTGCACGAAATCTAGTTTCCAACAAAAAAAGAATCACCCAATTCGGAGTCCGTATGAAAAACTTGTGTGCGTTTTGAGTCAGGTATGTCTGTGCAGTCCGAATCTGAATCCAGAACGTGAGAGACTTGGACTCTATCTTCTCTTGGGCCAAAAGTGACGTGAGAGAACTTTTTGGACAGCAAATAAACATCTTTTTGTTCCTTATCTTCATATGTGGATTGTACAAATGTCCCATACACCTGCAATTAGACAAAACACAAAAGTGTGTGAAGTATTTTTGTTCTGGATAACATAAATAGATTATTGAATAGTTTGCACTAGAAATCACCTGACAAATATGCATATATGCAATATTTTTGGTCATATCCAAGGTAGTCATGTCCTCATCAGATACTAAAATGCACACGAACAGTACGTGTTACCTTAACCTTGCCGCTGTTGTTGTACCATTGGATGTAGTAAGGATTTGGATGTGGTCTTGTGGTGAGAGAAAGCTTCTCCACCATCTCCATGCTAGCCAAGTTGTTGCAGCTCCCTCCGTCTATTATGACGCGCACAGAACGTTCCTTCACAACTCCCTTGGTATGGAACAAATTGTGCCTCTGATTTTGCTCAGCTTGTGTGACCTGCACACTCAAAACACGTTGAGCAACTAAACATTCATACCTGTCAGCGTCTTCAGGAGCCATGTATTGCGTCTCATGATCAGAATCATCTCCACCATGTTCTTCACGTGTAATAAGAGCCAATGTCTCCTCATCATAGTCACTAGCGGACTCATATCCACCATCCGCGGTAGCAATCATCACACGCGGAGATTTGCATTCCCTCGCATAATGACCTCCTCCCTTACAACGACGACAAATAATATCACTTGTGTGCCCTGTTGATGTCATGGAAGAAGAAGAACGCTGTGCAGGACCCGCAGGTGCGCTCTTGGAAGATAATGGTGGTTGTGCCTGTTTTCTTGTATCACGGCTGGAGGTGGCACCGGATGGAGGTGCTGGTGCAGTTGAAGTAGAAGATGCACGTGGTGTCCATGATGAAGGTCGGCCTGCAGAAAAGTTAGTTCGCCCCAATGCTTGTCGATCCTGCACTTCACGTTCAGCTTTACAAGCAAGATGGAATAAACGAGTGATATTAGTATACTCCTTATAGTCTAGAATGGTCTGAATCTCTCTATTTAATCCACCCAGAAAACGTGCAAGCATAGCTTCATTCTCCTCAACAATACCACATCTAATCATGCCAGTTTGTAATTCCTGATAATATTCTTCTATAGAATTTTTCCCTTGTCTTAAACGCTGCAATTTTTGAAGCAATTCACGTTCATAATATGGTGGAACCCAACGCGTACGCATAGCAGTTTTCAAAGCAGCCCAAGTAGTTGGAATAGGATATAATCTACAATGTTCAGACCACCATACACATGCAAAACTAGTGAAAGCACAAACAGCAGCAGCAACTCGTCTCTCCTCAGGATATTGTAAACATGTAAATCGTTGTTCAGTTTCTAACTCCCAAGTAAGATATATATCAGGAACATATCTACCCTCAAATGGTGGAATATTCAATTTCAGTTTAGGAATATGGACATCAACTCGTACCTGAGGTGGTGGTGCAGGCCTACCATTACGAATATATACCTGAGGTCGACCTGCTGGTGGTGGTACAGGTGGCTGCACGTAGTGTTGATTTTGATCAACCTCATCCTCATAATCTCCCACATAATCATCCTCCTCCGCATCAGCAGCCGGAGCCACAGAAGTATCAACAGCAGCACCAACAGTTTGGCCAAACGCAAGAGGAACACGGCTTGCTCGGCGGAGGTCTGCTTCGCGACGTGGAGGTAGTCGTTGTTGTTTTTGTTGGAGAGGTGCGTTAGGTGCAGCGGGTGGTGGTGGTGGAAGACGCGCGAGCAATTCATTAAACTTGTTATCGAGCTTTGTTTCGAACGTCTTCTCAAGGCCAGTGATCTTCTCCATGGCCTCTTCAAAATTGTTCAGCACATCTTGCACCTGTTCAGTCATCATTTGCTGAAACTTATCATGAAGCTCCTTGTTCGATAAATTCTCCCAGTCAATCTCGTCGGCTTGTGATCCTGGCATGGTTAGCAGCAATAGAAACACACAAGAATATGATCCTACAGACTACTAAGAAGTGGTGGTGGTGTATCACAAATCCGTCAAACAAATCTCAAATTCTTACCAGTTCTTACCCAGCAGCAGGCGGTGATCGGCAATCGTTGTAGTCAAAAACTCTCAAAGCTTGGATAGAGCGATTACCAGGGAGAGTCAAACACACGACGTAGATGTATGTGGAGCTGGGAAGGCTTATAGTATGGTAGCAAAAAGGGTCAGCAATAATCAATTCAGAGATGCAAAGTTGAATAAACGCTCAACGACGGTACTGTGCTGGTCCTAGGCTAGACTGTGCTAGAGACGCGAGCCTAGAACACCAACAAAATCACGGCGCGGCACGTAAACAAGGGAAAAGCACACTCTGAAAAAAAATTTCGCTCTTTTTTTTTGCGCTGCTTTTTTTTTTTGCGAAAAATCACTATAATGGCGAGTGTCTCAAAACTCTTCCTAGGTCAAACTGACAGGATGGGCACGAAATTTTTTCGACCAATTTTTTTTTTTTCGACTGCCCGGACCCAAAAACTGGAAACGGGTCAAAAAAAACTTCCTATAATGGCACCTGTCTCAAAACACTCAGAAACACCTAAAAATAGGATAGCCAGAATTTTTTTCGAAAAATGCGTTTTCAAAAAATTTTGTGCCTAAACGGAGCGTGGCTACCCGACTTTTTTTTTTCCGAAACCTACTCCGGCAAGTAAACACGAATCGGAATCTAGATGGATCCCGAAAACAAACCTAATAAGCAAAGAACTCGGATTGGTGGTGGATATATGGTGGTGGTATATGGCAGCGGTGGTGGTAGCGGTGGTAGTATATGGATATGGATCGGTGGTGGTATATGGACACGGATTGGTGGTGGTATATGGATACGGATTCGGAGCGGTGGCGGATAAGCGGTGGTGGTAGATGGCAGGGGCGATGATGATGGTGCGGCGGCGGCGTGACAACTTATGACCAGAACTCGAAACTCTAAAAGACTAGACTCTAAGACCAGCAACTAGACACGACGATGCAACCGCAAATTCAACAAAGCAAAACCCTAAAAAGATTATGCAAAGGCTCAGATTGGTTCGGATATGATGAACTAACCCTAATTTTTTTTGTGGCTTTTTCGTGGACTATAGGTATGAAGAACAGACTCGATCTAAACTATGAAAAACTGTAAAATCTCACCGAGCAACCTGGCTCTGATACCACTTGATAGAGGCGAGGGTCCCGATCTTTCGATGAGATGATGGATATCGCTTTGGTGGAAGTCGACTTTGACGATCCGACTACGAACGTGCGAGGACGTCGCGCCTTAGCAATCGCTAAACCAACTCCGAGAGGTTATTGACCACGCCGGAGCACGATCAACCTGACCACGAGGGTCTGTTTCCTGCGAGCAAACGAAGAACAAGCAAGAAACTAAGATTGCAATCTGGATATTGCGAATATAAGATGAAAGCTTTATTGATCAAGGTGGGGTTCTGTGACGCCTTTGTCTGGTCGTTGAACACAAACGAAGTACGCGAAGTTGCAGCTATGGCGAACTTTTAATCTAAACAAAACCCAAAGTCTAAACGATGCCCTAAGGGCTGTATATATGGAGGAAGAGGGGGGGAATTTCGTGGCCCTTGGTGGAGGAGTCCGAAATCAACCCTATCTCTTGTTTTCCCACACATACGGACTCTAAAAATAGCATATACTTATGTATTTCGAAATTACATGGGCCTGGCCCAATAATAAGGTGACGCAGCACCTAAAATAGCCTCGGGACGAAATTTATGAAGTGGCATCTTGTATATTTCGTCCAAGGCTTCATGCACCCATTATGGTGGCTTCAAAGTCCTGAAATCATCACTTGTAACTCCGTTCTTGTTCCCCTTGCGCATGCCATCATCTCCATGCTTGTTCTTGCTCCAATGTTCATCCTTCTCCAAGCTAGGCCCTTCATTTGTAAGCAAAACAAATGTATCCAATTTAGGCAGCATCATATTCTCATGAACATTAGAATCATTACCAAGAAACGAAAGTACCTGGTAATTTAGTTGGCGTGCACGAGCTCTAGTAATTGGTCCAGTATGTATAGCAGCAGGGGCTGTGGGTGTAACAATTATATTGATGTCCTCATCATCTTGATAGAGGCAAAGGTGTCCCGTCTTTCGATGAGATGGTGGATTTCGCTTTGGTGGAAGTCGACTTTGACGATCCGACTACGACCGTGCGAGGACGTCGCGCCTTAGCAATCGCTAAACCAACTCCGAGAGGTTATTGACCACGCCGGAGCACGATCAACCTGACCACGAGGGTCTGTTTCCTGCGAGCAAATGAAGAACAAGCAAGAAACTAAGATTGCAATCTGGATATTGCGAATATAAGATGAAAGCTTTATTGATCAAGGTGGGGTTCTGTGACGCCTTTGTCTGGTCGTTGAACACAAACGAAGTACGCGAAGTTGCAGCTATGGCGAACTTTTAATCTAAACAAAACCCAAAGTCTAAACGATGCCCTAAGGGCTGTATATATGGAGGAATAGGGGGGGAATTTCGTGGCCCTTGGTGGAGGAGTCCGAAATCAACCCTATCTCTTGTTTTCCCACACATACGGACTCTAAAAATAGCCTATACTTATGTATTTCGAAATTACATGGGCCTGGCCCAATAATAAGGTGACGCAGCACCTAAAATAGCCTCGGGACGAAATTTATGAAGTGGCATCTTGTATATTTCGTCCAAGGCTTCATGCAGCCATTATGGTGGCTTCAAAGTCCTGAAATCATCACTTGTAACTCCGTTCTTGTTCCCCTTGCGCATGCCATTATCTCCATGCTTGTTCTTGCTCCAATGTTCATCCTTCTCCAAGCTAGGCCCTTCATTTGTAAGCAAAACAAATGTATCCAATTTAGGCAGCATCATATTCTCATGAACATTAGAATCATTACCAAGAAACGAAAGTACCTGGTAATTTAGTTGGCGTGCACGAGCTCTAGTAATTGGTCCAGTATGTATAGCAGCAGGGGCTGTGGGTGTAACAATTGTATTGATGTCCTCATCATCTTGATAGAGGCAAAGGTGTCCCGTCTTTCGATGAGATGGTGGATTTCGCTTTGGTGGAAGTCGACTTTGACGATCCGACTACGAACGTGCGAGGACGTCGCGCCTTAGCAATCGCTAAACCAACTCCGAGAGGTTATTGACCACGCCGGAGCACGATCAACCTGACCACGAGGGTCTGTTTCCTGCGAGCAAACGAAGAACAAGCAAGAAACTAAGATTGCAATCTGGATATTGCGAATATAAGATGAAAGCTTTATTGATCAAGGTGGGGTTCTGTGACACCTTTGTCTGGTCGTTGAACACAAACGAAGTACGCGAAGTTGCGGCTATGGCGAACTTTTAATCTAAACAAAACCCAAAGTCTAAACGATGCCCTAAGGGCTGTATATATGGAGGAATAGGGGGGGAATTTCGTGGCCCCTGGTGGAGGAGTCCGAAATCAACCCTATCTCTTGTTTTCCCACACATACGGACTCTAAAAATAGCCTATACTTATGTATTTCGAAATTACATGGGCCTGGCCCAATAATAAGGTGACGCAGCACCTAAAATAGCCTCGGGACGAAATTTATGAAGTGGCATCTTGTATATTTCGTCCAAGGCTTCATGCACCCATTATGGTGGCTTCAAAGTCCTGAAATCATCACTTGTAACTCCGTTCTTGTTCCCCTTGCGCATGCCATCATCTCCATGCTTGTTCTTGCTCCAATGTTCATCCTTCTCCAAGCTAGGCCCTTCATTTGTAAGCAAAACAAATGTATCCAATTTAGGCAGCATCATATTCTCATGAACATTAGAATCATTACCAAGAAACGAAAGTACCTGGTAATTTAGTTGGCGTGTACGAGCTCTAGTAATTGGTCCAGTATGTATAGCAGCAGGGGCTGTGGGTGTAACAATTGTATTGATGTCCTCATCACTCATGATACCAAGATGATGTAGGGTAGAACCCTAATCGCTCGATATTTCACGAAAGGAGCGGAATCCCACGATGAACACGAAGAACACAAAGGGGAAAACGAGGGGAAACACAAGGGAAATAGGAGAGGAACACTCAAACCAACAAGATAGTCACACATGTGCTAGATCCCTGAATACATAGAGTAAGATACATGATCCACGATCAACTAGGGACGATACACAGTAACCGGCCTTCTCCGTGAGGAGGTCTTAATGTTCTTCCCTAAAGAGGGGTCTTGAATCCGCTTGGGGAATCTTCTCTGAGGAGGTGCGATCTCCGAGGAGAAGATAACCAAGTGGATGAGCAAAGCTCTCACACAATCATGAGCTATCTCTTTGCTAACCCTAAAACATAGGTAGGAGAAGAGTATTTATAGTCTAGGTGATAGAGGCAAAGGTGTCCCGTCTTTCGATGAGATGATGGATATCGCCTTGGTGGCAGTCGACTTTGACGATCCGACTACGAACGTGTGAGGACGTCGCGCCTTAGCAATCGCTAAACCAACTCCGAGAGGTTATTGACCACGACGGAGCACGATCAACCTGACCATGAGGGTCTGTTTCCTGCGAGCAAACGAAGAACAAGCAAGAAACTGAGATTGCAATCTGGATATTGCGAATATAAGATGAAAGCTTTATTGATCAAGGTGGGGTTCTGTGACGCCTTTGTCTGGTCGTTGAACACAAACGAAGTACGCGAAGTTGCAGCTATGGCGAACTTTTAATCTAAACAAAACCCAAAGTCTAAACGATGCCCTAAGGGCTGTATATATGGAGGAAGAGGGGGGAATTTCGTGGCCCTTGGTGGAGGGGTCCGAAATCAACCCTATCTCTTGTTTCCCCACACATACAGACTCTAAAAATAGCCTATACTTATGTATTTCGAAATTACATAGGCCTGGCCCAATAATAAGGTGACGCAGCACCTAAAATAGCCTCGGGACGAAATTTATGAAGTGGCATCTTGTATATTTCGTCCAAGGCTTCATGCACCCATTATGGTGGCTTCAAAGTCCTGAAATCATCACTTGTAACTCCGTTCTTGTTCCCCTTGCGCATGCCATCATCTCCATGCTTGTTCTTGCTCCAATGTTCATCCTTCTCCAAGCTAGGCCCTTCATTTGTAAGCAAAACAAATGTATCCAATTTAGGCAGCATCATATTCTCATGAGCATTAGAATCATTACCAAGAAACGAAAGTACCTGGTAATTTAGTTGGCGTGCACGAGCTCTAGTAATTGGTCCAGTATGTATAGCAGCAGGGGCTGTGGGTGTAACAATTGTATTGATGTCCTCATCATCCTCCCCTTCTTGAAATGGAGTCGTCCTCAACGGAAGTTCATCTTCCTCACCCAAATAAGGCTTCAAATCTGCAATGTTAAAAGTGGGACTAACCCCAAAATCTGCAGGCAGCTCAAGTTTATATGCATTATCATTTATTTTCTCTAACACCTTAAAGGGACCATCAGCACGTGGCATTAACTTTGATTTGCGCAAATCAGGAAATCTATCCTTACGCAAATGTAACCAAACAAGATCTCCAGGTGCAAACACAACATGTTTTCTACCCTTATCTCCAGCAAGTTTATATTTAGCATTCATACGCTCAATGTTTTCCTTAGTTAACTCATGCATTTTTAAAATCAATTCAACACATTGTTTAGCATCAAAATTAACCTTCTCCGAAGATGGAAGAGGCAACAAATCAATAGGTGCACGAGGTAGGAAACCATACACAACTTCAAAAGGGCACATCTTAGTAGTAGAATGCAATGAACGATTATAAGCAAATTCAATATGAGGCAAGCATTCCTCCCACATTTTCTTATTATTCTTCAAAACAGCCCTAAGCATAGTAGACAACGTTCTATTGACTACTTCAGTTTGTCCATCAGTTTGGGGGTGACAAGTAGTACTAAAAAGCAGTTTAGTCCCCAACTTAGCCCATAAACATCTCCAAAAGTGGCTAAGAAATTTAGTATCACGATCTGAAACAATAGTATTTGGCACACCATGCAAGCGAATAATTTCACGAAAGAACAAATCAGCAACATTAACAGCATCATCGCTTTTATGACATGGTATAAAGTGTGCCATTTTCGAGAATCTATCCACGACAACAAATATGCTATCCCTCCCCTTCTTTGTTCGAGGTAAACCTAAAACAAAGTCCATAGATATATCCTCCCAAGAAACACTAGGTACAGGCAAAGGCATATATATAAACCATGAGGATTGAGTCGTGACTTAGCTTTTTGACATGTAGTGCAGCGAGCAATAAAACGCTCAACATCCCGTCTCATCTTTGGCCAAAAGAAATGTGTAGCAAGTACGTCCTCCGTCTTCTTCACGCCAAAGTGTCCCATTAATCCTCCTCCATGCGCCTCCTGCAACAACAAAAGACGAACGGAGCTAGCTGGAATGCATAGCTTGTTAGCACGAAACACAAACTTGTTCCACATTCTTCCTTCTTTACAATTCTGCATTACATCTTTAAAATCAGCATGATGCACATATTGATCTTTGATGGTCTCCAAACCAAATATTTTGAAGTCAAGTTGTGAAAGCATAGTATAGCGATGAGACAATGCATCAGCAATAACATTTTCTTTTCCCTTCTTGTGTTTAATGACATAAGGGAAAGTCACAATGAATTCAACCCATTTAGCATGTCTACGATTCAGTTTAGCTTGACTTTTAATATGTTTTAAAGATTCATGATCAGAATGTATAACAAATTCTTTGGGCCATAAATAATGTTGCCATGTTTCTAAAGTCCGAACAAGAGCATATAATTCTTTATCATAAGTAGAATAATTCAGACTAGGCCCACTCAATTTTCCAGAAAAGTATGGTTTGCCATCTTGTAATAATACACCTCCTAATCCAATTCCACTAGCATCACATTCAAGCTCAAAAGTCTTATTAAAATCAGGAAGTTGGAGTAAAGGAGCATGTGTCAACTTATCTTTCAATACCGTGAAGGCTTTTTCCTGTGCGGTACCCCAAAGAAAAGGCACATCTTTCTTTGTAAGCTCATTGAGCGGTGCAGCAATGGTGCTGAAATCCCTCACAAAACGCCTATAGAATCCAGCGAGGCCAAGAAAACTCCTCACTTGTGTGACCGTTTTGGGCTGCGGCCAACTCTCAATAGCTTCAATCTTGGCTTTATCAACTTCAATTCCCTGTGGAGTAACAACATAGCCAAGAAAAGATACTCGGTCGGTGCAAAAGGTGCACTTCCCAAGGTTACCAAACAAACGTGCATCACGTAGAGCAATAAAAACAGCACGTAAATGTTCCAAATGTTCTTCCAAAGATCTGCTATAAATCAATATGTCATCAAAGTAAACTACCACAAATCGTCCAATGAAAGCACGTAAAACTTCGTTCATTAATCTCATGAAAGTACTAGGTGCATTAGTTAACCCAAAAGGCATGACTAACCACTCATATAATCCAAACTTAGTTTTAAATGTTGTTTTCCATTCATCTCCCAATTTCATACGAATTTGATGGTAGCCACTACGCAAATCAACTTTGGAGAATATTGTAGAGCCACTCAATTCATCAGGCATATCATCTAGCCTAGGAATAGGATGACGATAACGAATAGTAATATTATTAATGCCTCTACAATCAACACACATACGTGATGTACCATCCTTTTTCGGCACTAGAATAATAGGAACAGCACAAGGACTAAGGGATTCGCGTATATAACCTTTGTCGAGAAGCTCTTGTACTTGACGCATAATCTCCTTCGTCTCCTCTGGATTGGTACGGTATGGTGCACGGTTTGGCAGTGAAGCACCGGGAATTAAGTCAATCTGATGCTCAATCCCTCGAATAGGCGGTAATCCCGGTGGCACGTCTTGTGGAAAAACGTCAGCGAACTCCTGCAAAATGTTAGTGACAGCAGGAGGCAAAGAGGAAGGCACGTCCTCGAATGAAAATAATGCCTCTTTGCACACAAAAGCATGGCAAACAGATTTGCTGAAATCTAGCTCATCAATATCAGATTTGGTGGCAAATAAACATGCACTTTTCAATTTAATTTCAGAAGCAACACTAGATGGTTTATTATTAGGCTTCATTTGTTGCTCAAATTCTTTTGCCACAATCTGATTTTCACTCTTATTCTTCTCCTGTTGTGCTTTATTAGCTCTATTAATATCATCTTTCAAAATGGAATCAGGAGTCATAGGAAGCAAAGTAATATTTTTATCCTTATGAACAAGAGTATAGTGATTGTTTCTACCATGGTGTATAGAATTTTTATCAAATTGCCATGGTCTACCAAGTAATAAGGAACATGCTTGCATAGGTACCACATCACAATCAACATAATCAGCATATGTAGAGATACTAAAATGCACACGAACAGTACGTGTTACCTTAACCTTGCCGCTGTTGTTGAACCATTGGATATAGTAAGGATGTGGATGTGGTCTTGTGGTGAGAGAAAGCTTCTCCACCATCTCCATGCTAGCCAAGTTGTTGCAGCTCCCTCCGTCTATGATGACGCGCACAGAACGTTCCTTCACAACTCCCTTGGTATGGAACAAATTGTGCCTCTGATTTTGCTCAGCTTGTGTGACCTGCACACTCAAAACACGTTGAGCAACTAAACATTCATACCTGTCAGCGTCTTCAGGAGCCATGTATTGCGTCTCATGATCAGAATCATCTCCACCATGTTCTTCACGTGTAATAAGAGCCAAAGTCTCCTCATCATAGTCACTAGCGGACTCGTATCCACCATCCGCGGTAGCAATCATCACACGCGGAGATTTGCATTCTCTCGCATAATGACCTCCTCCCTTACAACGACGACAAATAATATCACTTGTGTGCCCTGTTGATGCCATGGAAGAAGAAGAACGCTGTGCAGGCCCCGCAGGTGCGCTCTTGGCAGATAATGGTGGTTGTGCCTGTTTTCTTGTATCACGGCTGGAGGTGGCACCGGATGGAGGTGCTGGTGCAGTTGAAGTAGAAGATGCACGTGGTGTCCATGATGAAGGTCGGCCTGCAGAAAAGTTAGTTCGCGCCAATGCTTGTCGATCCTGCACTTCACGTTCAGCTTTACAAGCAAGATGGAATAAACGAGTGATATTAGTATACTCCTTATAGTCTAGAATGGTCTGAATCTCTCTATTTAATCCACCTAGAAAACGTGCAAGCATAGCTTCATTCTCCTCAACAATTGATGAGGACATCAATACAATTGTTACACCCACAGCCCCTGCTGCTATACATACTGGACCAATTACTAGAGCTCGTGCACGCCAACTAAATTACCAGGTACTTTCGTTTCTTGGTAATGATTCTAATGTTCATGAGAATATGATGCTGCCTAAATTGGATACATTTGTTTTGCTTACAAATGAAGGGCCTAGCTTGGAGAAGGATGAACATTGGAGCAAGAACAAGCATGGAGATGATGGCATGCGCAAGGGAAACAAGAACGGAGTTACAAGTGATGATTTCAGGACTTTGAAGCCACCATAATGGGTGCATGAAGCCTTGGACGAAATATACAAGATGCCACTTCATAAATTTCATCCCGAGGCTATTTTAGGTGCTGCGTCACCTTATTATTGGGCCAGGCCCATGTAATTTCGAAATACATAAGTATAGGCTATTTTTAGAGTCCGTATGTGTGGGGAAACAAGAGATAGGGTTGATTTTGGACCCCTCCACCAAGGGCCACGAAATTCCCCCCTCTTCCTCCATATATACAGCCCTTAGGGCATCGTTTAGACTTTGGGTTTTGTTTAGATTAAAAGTTCGCCATAGCTGCAACTTCGCGTACTTCGTTTGTGTTCAACGACCAGACAAAGGCGTCACAGAACCCCACCTTGATCAATAAAGCTTTCATCTTATATTCGCAATATCCAGATTGCAATCTTAGTTTCTTGCTTGTTCTTCATTTGCTCGCAGGAAACAGACCCTCGTGGTCAGGTTGATCGTGCTCCGGCGTGGTCAATAACCTCTCGGAGTTGGTTTAGCGATTGCTAAGGCGCGACGTCCTCGCACGCTCGTAGTCGGATCGTCAAAGTCGACTTCCACCAAAGCGAAATCCACCATCTCATCGAAAGACGGGACACCTTTGCCTCTATCAATCCCGGTGGCACGTCTTGAGGAAAGACGTCAGCGAACTCCTGCAAAATGTTAGTGACAGCAGGAGGCAAAGAGGAAGGCACGTCCTCGAATGAAAATAATGCCTCTTTGCACACAAAAGCATAGCAAACAGATTTGCTGAAATCTAGCTCATCAATATCAGATTTGGTGGCAAATAAACATGCACTTTTCAATTTAATTTCAGAAGCAACACTAGATGGTTTATTATTAGGCTTCATTTGTTGCTCAAATTCTTTTGCCACAATCTGATTTTCACTCTTATTCTTCTCCTGTTTTGCTTTATTAGCTCTATTAATATCATCTTTCAAAATGGAATCAGGAGTCATAGGAAGCAAAGTAATATTTTTATCCTTATGAACAAGTGTATAGTGATTGTTTCTACCATGGTGTACAGAATTTTTATCAAATTGCCATGGTCTACCAAGTAATAAGGAACATGCTTGCATAGGTACCACATCACAATCAACATAATCAGCATATGTAGAGATACTAAAATGCACACGAACAGTACGTGTTACCTTAACCTTGCCGCTGTTGTTGAACCATTGGATGTAGTAAGGATGTGGATGTGGTCTTGTGGTGAGAGAAAGCTTCTCTACCATCTCCATGCTAGCCAAGTTGTTGCAGCTCCCTCCGTCTATGATGACGCGCACAGAACGTTCCTTCACAACTCCCTTGGTATGGAACAAATTGTGCCTCTGATTTTGCTCAGCTTGTGTGACCTGCACACTCAAAACACGTTGAGCAACTAAACATTCATACCTGTCAGCGTCTTCAGGAGCCATGTATTGCGTCTCATGATCAGAATCATCTCCACCATGTTCTTCACGTGTAATAAGAGCCAAAGTCTCCTCATCATAGTCACTAGCGGACTCATATCCACCATCCGCGGTAGCAATCATCACACGCGGAGATTTGCATTCTCTCGCATAATGACCTCCTCCCTTACAACGACGACAAATAATATCACTTGTGTGCCCTGTTGATGCCATGGAAGAAGAAGAACGCTGTGCAGGCCCCGCAGGTGCGCTCTTGGCAGATAATGGTGGTTGTGCCTGTTTTCTTGTATCACGGCTGGAGGTGGCACCTGATGGAGGTGCTGGTGCAGTTGAAGTAGAAGATGCACGTGGTGTCCATGATGAAGGTCGGCCTGCAGAAAAGTTAGTTCGCCCCAATGCTTGTCGATCCTGCACTTCACGTTCAGCTTTACAAGCAAGATGGAATAAACGAGTGATATTAGTATACTCCTTATAGTCTAGAATGGTCTGAATCTCTGTATTTAATCCACCCAGAAAACGTGCAAGCATAGCTTCATTCTCCTCAACAATACCACAACTAATCATGCGAGTTTGTAATTCCTGATAATATTCTTCTACAGAATTTTTCCCTTGTCTTAAACGCTGCAATTTTTGAAGCAATTCACGTTGATAATATGGTGGAACCCAACGCGTACGCATAGCAGTTTTCAAAGCAGCCCAAGTAGTTGGAATAGGATATAATCTACAATGTTCAGACCACCATACACATGCAAAACTAGTGAAAGCACAAACAGCAACAGCAACTCGTCTCTCCTTAGGATATTGTAAACATGTAAATCGTTGTTCAGTTTCTAACTCCCAAGTAAGATATATATCAGGAACATATCTACCCTCAAATGGTGGAATATTCAATTTCAGTTTAGGAATATGGACATCATCTCGTACCTGAGGTGGTGGTGCAGGCCTACCATTACGAATATATACCTGAGGTCGACCTGCTGGTGGTGGTGCTGGTGGCTGCTCGTAGATCTGATTTTGATCAACCTCATCCTCATAATCGCCCGCATACTCATCATCCTCCTGGGTACCAGCAACAGCAGTAGTAGGAGCCACAGAAGTATCAACAGCAGCACCAACAGTTTGGCCAAACGCAAGAGGAACACGGCTCGCTCGGCGGAGGTCTGCTTCACGACGTGGAGGTAGTCGTTGTTGTTGTTGTTGGAGAGGTGCGTTAGCTGCAGCGAGTGGTGGTGGTGGAAGACGCGCGAGAAATTCATTAAACTTGTTATCGAGCTTTGTTTCGAACGTCTTCTCAAAGCCAGTGATCTTCTCCATGGCCTCTTCAAAATTGTTCAGCACATCTTGCACCTGTTCAGTCATCATTTGCTGAAACTTATCATGAAGCTCCTTGTTCGATAAATTCTCCTAGTCAATCTCGTCGGCTTGTGATCCTGGCATGGTTAGCAGCAATAGAAACACACAAGAATATGATCCTACAGACTACGAACAAGTGGTGGTGGTGGGTGTCACAAATCTGTCAAGCAAATCTCAAATTCTTACCAGTTCTTACCCAGCAGCAGGCGGTGATCGGCAACCGTTGTAGTCAAAAACTCTCAAAGCTTGGATAGAGCGATTACCAGGGAGAGTCAAACGCACGACGTAGATGTATGTGGAGCTGGGAAGGCTTATAATATGGTAGCAAAAAGGGTCAGCAATAATCAATTCAGAGATGCAAAGTTGAATAAACGCTCAACGACGGTACTGTGCTGGTCCTAGGCTAGACTGTGCTAGAGACGCGAGCCTAGAACACTAACAAAATCACGGCGCGGCACGTAAACAAGGGAAAAGCACACTCTGAAAAAAAAGTTCGCTCTTTTTTTTTTGCGCTTTTTTTTTTGCGTTGCTTTTTTTTTGCGAAAAATCACTATAATGGCGAGTGTCTCAAAACTCTTCTTAGCTCAAACTGACAGGATGGGCACGAAATTTTTTTTTGACCAATTTTTTTTTTTGACTGCCCGGACCCAAAAACTGGAAACGGGTCAAAAAAAACTTCCTATAATGGCACCTGTCTCAAAACACTCAGAAACACCTAAAAATAGGATAGCCAGAAAATTTTTCGAAAAATGCGTTTTCGAAAAATTTTGGGCCTAAACGGAGCAATAAAAACAGCACGTAAATGTTCCAAATGTTCCTCCAAAGATCTGCTATGAATCAATATGTCATCAAAGTAAACTACCACAAATCGTCCAATGAAAGCACGTAAAACTTCGTTCATTAATCTCATGAAAGTACTAGGTGCATTAGTTAACCCAAAAGGCATGACTAACCACTCATATAATCCAAACTTAGTTTTAAATGCTGTTTTCCATTCATCTCCCAATTTCATACGAATTTGATGGTAGCCACTACGCAAATCAACTTTGGAGAATATTGTAGAGCCACTCAATTCATCAAGCATATCATCTAGCCTAGGAATAGGATGACGATAACGAATAGTAATATTATTAATGCCTCTACAATCAACACACATACGTGATGTACCATCCTTTTTCGGCACTAGAATAATAGGAACAGCACAAGGACTAAGTGATTCGCGTATATAACCTTTGTCGAGAAGCTCTTGTACTTGGCGCATAATCTCCTTCGTCTCCTCTGGATTGGTACGGTATGGTGCACGGTTTGGCAGTGAAGCACCGGGAATTAAGTCAATCTGATGCTCAATCCCTCGAATAGGCGGTAATCCCGGTGGCACGTCTTGTGGAAAGACGTCAGCGAACTCCTGCAAAATGTTAGTGACAGCAGGAGGCAAAGAGGAAGGCACGTCCTCGAATGAAAATAATGCCTCTTTGCACACAAAAGCATAGCAAACAGATTTGCTGAAATCTAGCTCATCAATATCAGATTTGGTGGCAAATAAACATGCACTTTTCAATTTAATTTCAGAAGCAACACTAGATGGTTTATTATTAGGCTTCATTTGTTGCTCAAATTCTTTTGCCACAATCTGATTTTCACTCTTATTCGTCTCCTGTTGTGCTTTATTAGCTCTATTAATATCATCTTTCAAAATGGAATCAGGAGTCATAGGAAGCAAAGTAATATTTTTATCCTTATGAACAAGAGTATAGTGATTGTTTCTACCATGGTGTACAGAATTTTTATCAAATGCCATGGTCTACCAAGTAATAAGGAACATGCTTGCATAGGTACCACATCACAATCAACATAATCAGCATATGTAGAGATACTAAAATGCACACGAATAGTACGTGTTACCTTAACCTTGCCGCTGTTGTTGAACCATTGGATGTAGTAAGGATGTGGATGTGGTCTTGTGGTGAGAGAAAGCTTCTCCACCATCTCCATGCTAGCCAAGTTGTTGCAGCTCCCTCCGTCTATTATGACGCGCACAGAACGTTGCTTCACAACTCCCTTGGTATGGAACAAATTGTGCCTCTAATTTTGCTCAGCTTGTGTGACCTGCACACTCAAAACACGTTGAGCAACTAAACATTCATACCTGTCAGCGTCTTCAGGAGCCATGTATTGCGTCTCATGATCAGAATCATCTCCACCATGTTCTTCACGTGTAATAAGAGCCAAAGTCTCCTCATCATAGTCACTAGCGGACTCATATCCACCATCCGCGGTAGCAATCATCACACGCGGAGATTTGCATTCTCTCGCATAATGACCTCCTCCCTTACAACGACGACAAATAATATCACTTGTGTGCCCTGTTGATGCCATGGAAGAAGAAGAACGCTGTGCAGGCCCCGCAGGTGCGCTCTTGGCAGATAATGGTGGTTGTGCCTGTTTTCTTGTATCACGGCTGGAGGTGGCACCTGATGGAGGTGCTGGTGCAGTTGAAGTAGAAGATGCACGTGGTGTCCATGATGAAGGTCGGCCTGCAGAAAAGTTAGTTCGCCCCAATGCTTGTCGATCCTGCACTTCACGTTCAGCTTTACAAGCAAGATGGAATAAACGAGTGATATTAGTATACTCCTTATAGTCTAGAATGGTCTGAATCTCTGTATTTAATCCACCCAGAAAACGTGCAAGCATAGCTTCATTCTCCTCAACAATACCACATCTAATCATGCCAGTTTGTAATTCCTGATAATATTCTTCTACAGAATTTTTCCCTTGTCTTAAACGCTGCAATTTTTGAAGCAATTCATGTTGATAATATGGTGGAACCCAACGCGTACGCATAGCAGTTTTCAAAGCAGCCCAAGTAGTTGGAATAGGATATAATCTACAATGTTCAGACCACCATACACATGCAAAACTAGTGAAAGCACAAACAGCAGCAGCAACTCGTCTCTCCTCAGGATATTGTAAACATGTAAATCGTTGTTCAGTTTCTAACTCCCAAGTAAGATATATATCAGGAACATATCTACCCTCAAATGGTGGAATATTCAATTTCAGTTTAGGAATATGGACATCATCTCGTACCTGAGGTGGTGGTGCAGGCCTACCATTACGAATATATACCTGAGGTCGACCTACTGGTGGTGGTGCTGGTGGCTGCTCATAGATCTGATTTTGATCAACCTCATCCTCATAATCGCCCGCATACTCATCATCCTCCTGGGTACCAGCAGGAGCAGTAGCAGGAGCCAAAGAAGCACCAACAGCAGTAACAGCGGCACCAGAATTTTGTCCTGGCACAATAGGAACACGCTGTGCTCGTCCATACTGATTCGGAAGGGGGCGTAGTTGTTGTTGTTGCAGAGGTGCGACAGGTGCAGCCGGTGGTGGAAGACGCGCAAGCAGTTCATTAAATCTGTTATCGAGCTTTGTTTCGAACGTCTTCTCAAGGCCAGTGATCTTCTCCATGGCCTCTTCAAAATTGTTCAGCACATCTTGTACCTGTTCAGTCATCATTTGCTGAAACTTATCATGAAGCTCCTTGTTCGATAAGTTCTCCCAGTCAATCTCGTCGGCTTGTGATCCTGGCATGGTTAGCAGCAATAGAAACACACAAGAATATGATCCTACAGACTACTAAGAAGTGGTGGTGGTGTATCACAAATCCGTCAAGCAAATCTTAAATTCTTACCAGTTCTTACCCAGCAGCAGGCGGTGATCGGCAACCGTTGTAGTCAAAAACTCTCAAAGCTTGGATAGAGCGATTACCAGGGAGAGTCAAACACACGACGTAGATGTATGTGGAGCTGGGAAAGCTTATAGTACGGTAGCAAAAAGGGTCAGCAATAATCAATTCAGAGATGCAAAGTTGAATAAACGCTCAACGACGGTACTGTGCTGGTCCTAGGCTAGACTGTGCTAGAGACGCGAGCCTAGAACACCATCAAAATCACGGCGCGGCACGTAAACAAGGGAAAAGCACACTCTGATTTTTTTTTCGCTCTTTTTTTTTGCGCTCTTTTTTTTTGCGCTGTTTTTTTTTTTGCGAAAAATCACTATAATGGCGAGTGTCTCAAAACTCTTCCTAGGTCAAACTGACAGGATGGGCACAAAATTTTTTTTTCGACCAAAATTTTTTTTTCCGACTGCCCGGACCCAAAAATTGGAAACGGGTCAAAAAAAACTTCCTATAATGGCACCTGTCTCAAAACACGCAGAAACACCTAAAAATAGGATAGCCAATTTTGTTTTTCGAAAAATGCGTTTTCGAAAATTTTTGGGCCTAAACGGAGCGTGGCTACCCGACTCTTCTTTTTTTTTTCCGAAACCTACTCCGGCAAGGAAACACGAATCGGAATCTAGATGGATCTCGAAAACAAACCTAATATGCAAGGAACTCGGATTGGTGGTGGATATATGGTGGTGGTATATGGCAGCGGTGGTGGTAGCGGTGGTAGTATATGGATATGGATCGGTGGTGGTATATGGACACGGATTGGTGGTGGTATATGGATACGGATTCGGAGCGGTGGTGGTAGATGGCAGGGGCGATGATGATGGTGCGGCGGCGGCGTGACAACTTATGACCAGAACTCGAAACTCTAAAAGACTAGACTCTAAGACCAGCAACTAGACCGACGATGCAACCGCAAATTCAACAAAGCAAAACCCTAAAAAGATTATGCAAAGGCTCAGATTGGTTCGGATATGATGAACTAACCCTAAATTTTTTTTGTGGCTTTTTCGTGGACTGTAGGTATGAAGAACAGACTCGATCTAAACTACGAAAAACTGTAAAATCTCACCGAGCAACCTAGAAATCTGATACCACTTGATAGAGGCAAAGGTGTCCCGTCTTTCGATGAGATGATGGATATCGCTTTGGTGGAAGTCGACTTTGACGATCCGACTACGAACGTGCGAGGACGTCGCGCCTTAGCAATCGCTAAACCAACTCCGAGAGGTTATTGACCACGCCGGAGCACGATCAACCTGACCACGAGGGTCTGTTTCCTGCGAGCAAACGAAGAACAAGCAAGAAACTAAGATTGCAATCTGGATATTGCGAATATAAGATGAAAGCTTTATTGATCAAGGTGGGGTTCTATGACGCCTTTGTCTGGTCGTTGAACACAAACGAAGTACGCGAAGTTGCAGCTATGGCGAACTTTTAATCTAAACAAAACCCAAAGTCTAAACGATGCCCTAAGGGCTGTATATATGGAGGAAGAGGGGGGAATTTCGTGGCCCTTGGTGGAGGGGTCCGAAATCAACCCTATCTCTTGTTTCCCCACACATACGGACTCTAAAAATAGCCTATACTTATGTATTTCGAAATTACATGGGCCTGGCCCAATAATAAGGTGACGCAGCACCTAAAATAGCCTCGGGACGAAATTTATGAAGTGGCATCTTGTATATTTTGTCCAAGGCTTCATGCACCCATTATGGTGGCTTCAAAGTCCTGAAATCATTACTTGTAACTCCGTTCTTGTTCCCCTTGCGCATGCCATCATCTCCATGCTTGTTCTTGCTCCAATGTTCATCCTTCTCCAAGCTAGGCCCTTCATTTGTAAGCAAAACAAATGTATCCAATTTAGGCAGCATCATATTCTCATGAACATTAGAATCATTACCAAGAAACGAAAGTACCTGGTAATTTAGTTGGCGTGCACGAGCTCTAGTAATTGGTCCAGTATGTATAGCAGCAGGGGCTGTGGGTGTAACAATTGTATTGATGTCCTCATCACACACTTTCAGACAGCGGGCCAGAGAGGCATATATATCACCAAGATGGATCGTTAAACGGACCAAGAATAATCCTCCTTGGTCGTACAACCTCTCTATTTTTGTTGGGCAAAGTGATGGTTGTCCATGTGACCCCGGAGATGGTCTAGCTCGCCAATAATCACGCAAGTAGCTAGTCCCCGAACAAAACCATTGCATGCGTGTGGCCCAAACATATGTATGGAGAGGTGTGTTTTTGAGTAACAATGGAACAACTTTGATGTGGCACTGTGATTTCGAACTAGAAATCCCCAGACTGAGTGAGGGTTAGGTTAACGATGCATATGTATGTTACACCACACTTCAAGCCAACGACGGGGATTCATGCATGCATGTGTGCATAGTATATGCGCTCAAACTTAATTAGGTCTGAATCTCGCCATGACCTATACTACGATAACACGAACCAAATGAAGAATCCACCATGGTAACCTATATTGTTGTTGGTCAGGTGATCATGGATGCACACGCGGGCCCACGAATATACAGGCTTGTCGCTGATAACCACGCGAGGGAGTGTACCGTTCGAAGGCAACCACTACATGCATATGTATGAAGGTGATGCGTGCATGCATGTTTGAATACACAACATTGATGTGGCGCGTGTGTCAAAAATAGTACACTAGATCCCCACACAGAGCAAGATCGGTTCATGATGTGTCGTTGTACTAGCCTCTTCGACTCGATGGGAGGGATTCATGCGTACACATGCATGTGTGTGTGCTCAAGCTGTATCATGCATGTCATCCCACAGCAAAATAATAATCCCCTCCTAAATCAAATTAACCTCTCTTGTTGTCAAGCAAAAAGTAATGATGGACCAAGCAGGCCCACAAATGGAAAGCATCGATATCACTGATAACCGCTTAAGTGGGTGCGAGAGGACAACCACCACCGCTTTGCATGTGGGCCAAACATATATATGTTGAATACCCAAAATGCACAACTTTGATGTGCCTCGTGCCTCAAAAACCATAAACCATGCACCCACACAGAGCGAGGTTCATATCAAGCATACTACATATGATGGTCCCCTTCCCCCTTCTTCACCGCATACTATATGTTCATGCCGTAATATATGTAACCCAAAAGAATCCTCATCGATGGTGAGATTAATTAACCTCTCCCGATGTAGGTCAAAGAGATGCATGCATGCATCGACGATGGCCTCATGGGCCCACAGATGGAAGCGTGATATAGGGTGGAACCCTAAGTGGAGATCTTTCATGAATTGGAGGGGGAATCCCCAAGAACAAGATGAACACAAGAAGGAAAACAAGAGGAACACTCAAGAACAAGTCCAATCACACATCCACTAGACAAGCAAACACACAAGATCCACAAGGTACATGAACAATCAAAGGGAAATAAGATACATGGTAGAGTTCATCCCAAATCCTATGAAGGAGATGAGGGCTTGATGATCTAGATAGATCCTTGATGAGGACATCAATACCATTGTTACACCCACAGCCCCTACTGTTACATATACTGGACCAATTACTAGAGCTCGCGCACGCCAATTAAATTACCAGGTACTTTCGTTTCTTGGTAATGATTCTAATGTTCATGAGATTATGATGCTGCCTAAATTGGATACATTTGTTTTGCTTACAAATGAAGTGCCTAGCTTGGAGAAGGATGAACATTGGAGCAAGAACACGCATGGAGTTGATGGCATGCGCAAGGGGATCAAGAACGGAGTTACAAGTGATGATTTCAGGACTTTGAAGCCGACATAAGGAGTGCATGAAGCCTTGGACGAAATATACAAGATGCCACTTCATAATATTCGTCCATAGGCTATTCTAGGTGCTGCGTCACCTTATTAATGGGCCAGGCCCATGTAATTTTGAAATACTTAAGTATAGGCTATTTTTAGAGTCCGTATGTGTGGGGAAACAAGAGTTAGGGTTGGTTTCGGACCCCACCCTCAAGGGCCACGAAATTCCCCCCTCTTCCTCCATATATACAGCCCTTAGGGCGTCGTTTAGACTTTGGGTTTTGTTTAGATTAAAAGTTCGCCATAGCTGCAATTTCGCGTACTTCGTTTGTGTCCAACGACCAGACCAAGACGTCACAGAACCCCACCTTGATCAATAAAGCTTTCATCTTATATTCGCAATATCCCGATTGCAATCTCAGTTTCTTGCTTGTTCTTCGTTTGCTCGCAGGAATCAGACCCTCGTGGTCAGGTTGATCGTGCTCCGGCGTGGTCAATAACCCTCGGAAGTTGGTTTAGCGATTGCTAAGGCGCGACGTCTCGCACGTTCGTAGTCGGATCGCCAAGGTCGACTCCCACAGAAAACGATAGCCACCATCTCATCGAAACATCGGGACACCTTAGCCTCTATCAAGTGGTATGAGAGCCAGGTTGCTCGGTGAGAATTTTCAGTTTTCCTAGATTAGATTTATTTTCTTACCTATTGTCCAAGAAAAATCCACAAAAAAGAGTTAGATCTATTCATCCTTTGTCCAAGCCAGTCTGAGCCTTTGCAATTTTCTTTTCATTGCTTGCATAGTTGAATTATCGGTTGCATCGTCGTGTCGAGTTGCTGGTCTTAGTGTCTAGGTCGTTTAGAGTTTCGAGTTCTGTTCACATTAGTCACGTCGCCGCTGCATCATTCTCCCTTCCGCTGTCCACCACCCATCCATCAATTTCCTCCACGTTCTACCCACCGTTCATTGTCATAATCATAGTTGAGATCGTTCCCATCTTCGCTTGATCCAATCTACATCTTATCTAGTTTGTTTTGGAAAGAGGGAGAGAGAGAAAAAAAGATAGAGAAAAAAAACAAGAGAAAAAAAAGTAAAAAAAAGTCAGAGAAAAAAAAGAAAGGAAAAGAAAAAAAGTGTGAGAAAAAAAGAGAGGAGAAAAAAAACAAAATTCGGATCTATCTAGACTCAATCTCGTAGTTGAATTCGGATTGGAATCTGTTTTGTGCATTGTTCAGTAAAACATGCATAACTTCCTCATATGAAGTCTGTTTTGGCTCCGCGAGTACTCAAATGAAAGCTAGTGACGAGCCACATCTAAATAGTTGCAGAAGCTAGTTCAGTATTTGGCACCTCAACATCAGCTTCTAAATAGGTCTACTGCTATTGTGATCTTCACTTATATCTTGCTGTCCAGAGCTACTTCATATCCTTTATTGATGATAGTTGTGCTACGACGTGACCTCATTAGTGTTCTAGGCTCGCGTCTCTAGTTTGGTCTAGCCTAGGACCAGCACAGTACCGTCGTTGAGCATTTATTCAACATTGCATCTCTGAATTGATTATTGCTAATCTTTTGCTACCATATATAGCCAACCCAGCTCCACATATTTCTACACCGTGTATACGTACGTTCCCCTGGCAATCGTTTTACACAACCTTCGGAGTTATTTGACACCGCTGGTTGCCTGTCACCACCTGCCGCATGGTAAGAACTTGTAAGATATTGATATTTGCTTTACTATGAGCACTATACAACCACATCCTAGTAGTTCATAGGAACATTATTCTCGAATTTTGGTTCTTGTTTCTACTAATCATGACAGGTTCCAGAGATAGAAGTTCTTGGATGACGGACACATCTTCACCATCACGAGAGTTGGGACACCACACACAAGCATATGGTCATGTTATCTCTTTACCATCATTTGAGGGTAGATTTAATCCTGCTATTTATCTAGCTTGGGAGCTTGAAGTAGAACAAGTTTTTAGTCACCATGATTTTTCTGAACTTGAGAGAGTACGAGCTACCATTAGAGCATTTACTGGTTTTGCTTCTGTTTGGTGGAGTGTACATTGTAAGAAAAACATTGATAACCAACCCACAACTTGGAAAGTTTTGAAAGCTGTAATGAGATAACAATTTTTTCCTCCTTACTATCGTCGTGAATTGTGTCGCAAATTGGAGCAATTAAACCAAGGCAGTAACACTGTTCATGCTTACTACCAAGAGTTCAAATCTTATATGCATCATTGTGACATAGAAGAATCTGAGGATGATACAATGAATAGATTTTTTGGTGGTTTGAACCATGATATTCAGGCAAGATTTCAGTATATTCCTCGTTGCATTACTGGTATGTATGTCCGTGCTTGTACCTTTGAGAGATAAATACAGGAGGATGCATTGGGTGACTACAACAACTACTATTCCAGTTCATGCTCACCACCGCCGGATGGTTACTCCACTATTGCACCTACTAGAGCAGCCCCACCTCGGATTGTGAGCGCGATATCATCTCAAGAGTATGGTACATTGTCAACGTCCGTACCTACATCAGCTACATCTCTGCGAGGTAACAGTAAAGGTCTTGATGATATAACTTCACATGAGAATGAAGCATGCCTAGTTAACTTGAATGCATCATGTGTTGAGTTACCTATTGATTTGAGCACACCACCTATTTTAGAGACTCTTTTTACTATCATGAATGCGTCATGTGATCAAACAACTGAAATATCAACAATTTTGAGTGCACCCATTGAATTAACTGTTGATGCAAAAAACCAATGTTTAATCATTTTGATATGACCTCTAATCTTGATGATGATTCTGTGTCCAATGACTTATTGCATGTTTGCTTATTTAAGCATGTTGTAGCATGTAAATTTGATCCAAGTAAGGTTTATTCATCGAAGTTAGGATGGTTTAATGATGAACATTGCCAATCTTTTGAAGTGAATAAGAGCTTCACTTATATGTGCAAACTGAGTTGCAATATTTTCATGCCTTCTACTTCTTATGATAATTTTTTGGCTTTAGATTGTATGAATAATGAAAGTTACTCATGTATACATGTGACATATGTGCAAAAATCAAGGGAAGTTAAAATGGATGACATATACATATACAACATGTACACCTTGTCTCTTTTGTTAAGCACATTTCAGATTAAGCAATGCCGAGGACGGCTTTGTTTTCAAGAAGGGGAGGATGATGAGGACATGACTACCTTGGATACGACCAAAAATATTGCATACATGCATATTTGTCAGGTGATTTCTAATGCAAACTATTCAATAGTCTATTTATGTTATCCAGAACAAAAATACTTCACACACTTTTGTGTTTTGTCTAATTGCAGGTGTATGGGACATTTGTACAATCCACATATGAAGATAAGGGAAAAGGAGATGTTTAGGTTGTGTTCAAAAAGTCCTCTCACATCACTTTTGGGCCAAGAGAAGATAGAGTCCAAGTCTCTCACGTTCTGGATTCAGATTCGGACTGCACAGACATACCTGACTCAAAACACCAACAACTTTTTCATACGGACTCCGAATTGGGTGATTCGTTTTTTGTTGGAAACTAGATTTCGTGCTCTTTCCATCCCAATTGGATTCACCTTCAAATTCGTCTGGAGTGTTGAGTTACGGACGAAACAATCTGACGTTGCAGTAGAATCCGAGTCAAACTACAAGCCCAAAGGTGTTGCATCACCTCCACTTGGGCCCATGAGCCTTGTACGACCTAGGGTTAGTTTTAGGCTGCCTTGGGACGTCCTCCCACCTCCTTGGCCGCCACCCCTTGCTCCTATATAAGTAGATCCATCTAGTAGCTTTTTCTTTGGGATTTGTTTAGTTAAAGTTAGCCATTGCAACTTCGTGTACTTCGTTTGTGTCGAACGACCAGACCAAGACCGCTTCCGGATCCCCACCATTATCAATACCTCATATATATTTGCAATATTCAGATTGCTTTATCATATTCTTGCTCGTTCTTCGATGGCTTGCAGGAATAGACCTTCGTGGTCAGCCTGACCGTCCTTCCGACATCGTCAGTAACCTCAGGAGATTGGTTTAGCGATTGCTAAGGCGCAATGTCGTCCACGTTTGTAGTCGGATCATCAAAGTCGTCTCCACCAAATCAATAGTTATCATCTCATCGAAAGATCGGGACCCTCGCCTCTATCAAGTGGTATCAGAGGCGTTTACTTGCCACCAAATCTGATATTGATGAGCTAGATTTTAGCAAATCTGTTTGCTATGCTTTTGTGTGCAAAGAGGCATTATTTTCATTCGAGGACGTGCCTTCTCTTTGCCCCCTGCTGTCACTAACATTTTGCAGGAGTTCGCTGACGTCTTTCCACAAGACGTGCCACCGGGATTACCACCTATTCGAAGGATTGAGCATCAAATTGACTTAATTCCCGGTGCTTCGCTACCCAACCATGCACCATACTGTACCAATCCAGAGGAGACGAAGGAGATTATGCGTCAAGTACAAGAACTGCTCGACAAAGGTTATATACGCGAATCCCTTAGTCCTTGTGCTGTTCCTATCATTTTAGTGCCGAAAAAGGATGGTACGTCACGTATGTGCGTTGATTGTAGAGGCATTAATAATATTACTATTCGTTATCGTCATCCTATTCCTAGGCTAGATGATATGCTTGATGAATTGAGTGGCTCTACAATATTCTCCAAAGTTGATTTGCGTAGTGGATACCATCAAATTCGTATGAAATTGGGTGATGAATGGAAAACAACATTTAAAACTAAGTTTGGATTATATGAGTGGTTAGTCATGCCTTTTGGGTTAACTAATGCACCTAGTACTTTCATGAGGTTAATGAACGAAGTTTTACGTGCTTTCATTGGACGATTTGTGGTAGTTTACTTTGATGACATATTGATTTATAGCAAATCTTTGGAGGAACATTTGGAACATTTACGTGTTGTTTTTATTGCTCTACGTGATGCACGTTTGTTTGGAAACCTTGGAAAGTGCACGTTTTGCACCGACCGAGTATTTTTTCTTGGCTATGTTGTTACTCCACAGGGAATTGAAGTTGATAAAGCCAAGATTGAAGCTATTGAGAGTTGGTCGCAGCCCAAAACGGTCACACAAGTGAGGAGTTTCCTTGGCCTCGCTGGTTTCTATAGGCGTTTTGTGAGAGATTTCGGCACCATTGCTGCACCTCTCAACGAGCTTACAAAGAAGGATGTGCCTTTTGTTTGGGGTACCGCACAGGAAGAAGCTTTCACGGTATTGAAAGATAAGTTGACACATGCTCCTTTACTCCAACTTCCTAATTTCAATAAGACTTTTGAGCTTGAATGTGATGCTAGTGGAATTGGATTAGGAGGTGTGTTATTACAAGATGGAAAACCTGTTGCATACTTTTCTGAAAAATTGAGTGGGCCTAGTCTGAACTATTCTACTTATGATAAAGAATTATATGCTCTTGTTCGGACCTTAGAAACATGGCAACATTATTTATGGCCCAAGGAATTTGTTATACATTCTGATCATGAATCTTTGAAACACATTAAAAGTCAAGCAAAACTGAACCGTAGACATGCTAAATGGGTTGAATTCATTGAGACTTTCCCTTATGTCATTAAACACAAGAAGGGTAAAGAAAATGTTATTGCTGATGCCTTGTCTCGTCGTTATACTATGCTTTCACAACTTGACTTTAAAATATTTGGTTTGGAGACCATCAAAGATCAATATGTTCATGATGCTGAATTTAAAGATGTATTGCAGAATTGTAAGGAAGGGAGAACTTGGAACAAGTTCGTTCTTAACGATGCATTTGTGTTTCATGCTAACAAGCTATGCATTCCAGCTAGCTCCGTTCGTCTTTTGTTGTTGCAGGAGGCGCATGGAGGAGGATTAATGGGACACTTTGGCGTCAAGAAGACGGAGGATATACTTGCTACACATTTCTTTTGGCCAAAGATGAGACGGGATGTTGAGCGTTTTGTTGCTCGCTGCACTACATGTCAAAGAGCTAAGTCACGACTCAATCCTCATGGTTTATATATGCCTTTGCCTGTACCTAGTGTTCCTTGGGAGGATATATCTATGGACTTTGTTTTAGGTTTACCTCGAACAAAGAAGGGGAGGGATAGCATATTTGTTGTCGTGGATAGGTTCTCGAAAATGGCACACTTTATACCATGTCATAAAAGTGATGATGCTGTTAATGTTGCTGATTTGTTCTTTCGTGAAATTATTCGCTTACATGGTGTGCCAAATACTATTGTTTCAGATCGTGATACTAAATTTCTTAGCCACTTTTGGAGATGTTTATGGGCTAAGTTGGGGACTAAGTTGCTTTTTAGTACTACTTGTCACCCCCAAACTGATGGACAAACTGAAGTAGTCAATAGAACGTTGTCTACTATGCTTAGGGCTGTTTTGAAGAATAACAAGAAAATGTGGGAAGAATGCTTGCCTCATATTGAATTTGCTTATAATCGTTCATTGCATCCTACTACTAAGATGTGCCCTTTTAAAATTGTGTATGGTTTCCTACCTCGTGCACCTATTGATTTGTTGCCTCTTCCATCTTCAAAGAAGGTTAATTTTGATGCTAAAGAACGTTCTGAATTGATTGTAAAAATGCATGAGTTAACTAAGGAAAACATTGAGCGTATGAATGCTAAATATAAACTTGCTGGAGATAAGGGTAGAAAACATGTTGTGTTTGCGCCTGGAGATCTTGTTTGGTTACATTTGCGTAAAGATAGATTTCCTAATCTGCGCAAGTCAAAGCTAATGCCACGTGCTGATGGTCCTTTTAAGGTGTTAGAGAAAATAAATGATAATGCATATAAACTTGAGCTACCTGTAGATTTTGGGGTTAGTCCCACTTTTAACATTGCAGATTTGAAGCCTTATTTGGGTGAGGAAGATGCGCTTCCGTCGAGGACGACTTCATTTCAAGAAGGGGAGGATGATGAGGACATCAATACCATTGTTACACCCACAGCCCCTACTGTTACATAGACTGGACCAATTACTAGAGCTCGCGCACGCCAATTAAATTACCAGGTACTTTCGTTTCTTGGTAATGATTCTAATGTTCATGAGATTATAATGCTGCCTAAATTGGATACATTTGTTTTGCTTACAAATGAAGGGCCTAGCTTGGAGAAGGATGAACATTGGAGCAAGAACACGCATGGAGTTGATGGCATGCGCAAGGGGATCAAGAACGGAGTTACAAGTGATGATTTCAGGACTTTGAAGCCGCCATAAGGAGTGCATGAAGCCTTGGACGAAATATACAAGATGCCACTTCATAATATTCGTCCATAGGCTATTCTAGGTGCTGCGTCACCTTATTAATGGGCCAGGCCCATGTAATTTCGAAATACTTAAGTATAGGCTATTTTTAGAGTCCGTATGTGTGGGGAAACAAGAGTTAGGGTTGGTTTCGGACCCCACCCTCAAGGGCCACGAAATTCCCCCCTCTTCCTCCATATATACAGCCCTTAGGGCGTCGTTTAGACTTTGGGTTTTGTTTAGATTAAAAGTTCGCCATAGCTGCAACTTCGCGTACTTCGTTTGTGTCCAACGACCAGACCAAGACGTCACAGAACCCCACCTTGATCAATAAAGCTTTCATCTTATATTCGCAATATCCCGATTGCAATCTCAGTTTCTTGCTTGTTCTTCGTTTGCTCGCAGGAAACAGACCCTCGTGGTCAGGTTGATCGTGCTCCGGCGTGGTCAATAACCCTCGGAAGTTGGTTTAGCGATTGCTAAGGCGTGACGTCTCGCACGTTCGTAGTCGGATCACCAAGGTCGACTCCCACAGAAAACGATAGCCACCATCTCATCAAAACATCGGGACACCTTAGCCTCTATCAATCCTTCCCTCAAGGGGGTCTTGAATCCACTAGGGATCTTCTCCAATGGAGGCCTTGGACTCCAATGGAGTGTCTCTCTCTCTCTCAAGAGGAATCCCACAAGGGGAGATACATGAGCTAAGCTCTAATGTCTAGATCTATTCTTAACTAAGTCTAAATGGAGGAGATGAAAGAGTATATATAGGTCCAAGGGATGAAGGGGTAAGCAGGGGCGAAATGGGGATTACATGGGCAAAGCCCGCTTCAACACACAGGCCCCCCGTGCGGACGGGGTAAGTGGAGCCCGTGCGCATGGGGTATCCAGAGACCTGACGCAAGGGCCCGTGCGCACGGGGTCCGTGAGGCCCGTGGGCATGGTGCACGCCCGTGCGCACGGGGGCTTCAAGACCGCCAGCCTGGGAGGCCCGAGGGCACGGGGTCGGAGGGGCCCATGCGCACGGGGTTGCCTGGGAGCTGCTGCCTTCTTCTTGGCGCTTCCTTCTCCGCTTCTAGGCTTCCCTCTTGGATGGTGTAGATGTTCTCTTCTTCTTCGACTCCTCCTCAATGAATGTGTAGCTCCGCTCACACCTATGTATGCACACAAGAGAGGGGTCAAGTAGTATACCATCCTTGAAAGGTACAAGTGGACACGTGTAAAGGAGATGATTCACCTTTGTATGTATGAAGTAGATGTGGCACGTGTCACTTGCCAAATGGACTCTTGACATGGTGATGTCCATAGGATGCTCCGCATCATCCCCTCCCCCTTGGGAAAGATCCGACCTCGAATCGAAATCCAAATCACCATGGGAAAGAGATGATGTTGTCGTGTAGTAGTGGACGATCACCAAGCATTCATCATCTTGTAGTTCCAAATGGGCACTCTCCGATGTCGTACCGTCTTGTAATTCCTTCAAAAGGAGCAAAGATAACAAGCACTTGGAAAAACAAATGTGGTTGGCGTAAGAGCAAAACCAAGCATTCAAGAGGTGATTCACCCAACAAGTGTTGTCATCAAGCATAGCATATGGTTTGACAAAGAAGTGTGGCATGGCATTTAAGCATATAAGGTGAGCACAATCAAGGACATCATGGAAACAAGTATGCAAATGGGAGGTAAAGATGCTAATATGTGTGACAAGTGAACAAGAATCAACCTCAAGATTATAGCAAGAAGGCGCAATGTGCTCAACCAAAGGTCTATGGTAGGCATAGGAATCATCCACAACACCAAATATAGTGAGATGTCTAAACACATGGGGCAAGTGCAAGACAATCCAAGCATAATGTGCATATAGTGTAGTGAAGATATCGTGGCACTCAACACAATGGAAAGAGCAATTCTTCAACATGTGTGATGCAATTAAGTCAATCTTTGTAATCATGTCGTGCAAACTAGTGGAGCGAAGATGCAACACACTAGAGGAAATGATGGCAATCATGTCATGTGAGCAAATAGTGGATATAGGCGATGCACATGACATATCGCAAGCACGAACACAATGCAGGATCATAGTATCATCATAGGCATGGGGCACAAAGCAAACATGGCAATAACAAGTGATATCTCCACCAAGCTTGCAAATACACATACAAGTATGAGAATCAATCATCATGTGTAATGCAAAGCATGGGTCACGAATGCATGGCAAAGGCATAGTAATGAACATATCATGCAAAGTGAACATGGCAAGATGGGCATAGAATAGGTAATGGATAATAACCCATAGCCAAGTGAGGGCCAAGTAGAAGAAATGCGCGAAGTCTTTGCGCGAAGAGAGCGGTGGGAAAGACAATCCATGGGATCCCAAGTCATCGTTGCTCTCTAGAGCTCGTTTTGTCAACTTGTGGGATTGCGAGGTTGACAAGAATTCATGGGTACCTACACAAAAGAGACACAAACGAAAGAAATTGTGTGTGTGGTAAATGTACACATCATCCATCATGATGTGTATGTGCACGTGAGAGTTAGCACAAGATAAGCATCGCTCAAAGAAATTTGATGCATGGTATAAGAACATGTCATCCATCATGAAAGAATAGTTATTGTGTATAACATGATGGGGATGCAAATTGAGCATACAAGTATAAGGATCATCAATAGCATGTTTATTCATGGGAAGCATATTGTGCACATAAGTATTGGGATCATGCAATGGATGGGAGTGATCAAAATCTCCAAACATGTATGAGGAAACTATGGGGGTCTGCTCATGAGCAATAATGGAAACATCATATGGAGAAAATGGACAATATCACAGACAATGCATATCCGAAGCTAGGTGGTCATGGCATGGCATATGCGATAAAGGATGCAAAGGGAGCATATCAATATCATCACAAGAAAAACAAATGCCAATAACCATAGGCTTGTCATCTATGCCATAAGTCCAAATTGGGTTAATCTTAATGGCATATGCATAATCACTAGGAAGAGATTGCAAATATGACATTTGGTCGATCTCATGCATAGCATATGACAAGTCAAGCGGATTGGCAAACATGATGTGACCGAGAGAATTAGCACAAGAAATCCTCTATGACATGGCATCACAACTAATAGACTCCACATGGCAATCATCATACTCATCATAAATGGGTAAATCATCGCATGGGGAAGTCACACTAGCATGAAGCATGGAAATAGGGGGATCAACATCATGCAAGTAATCAATGTCATGATAGTCCACTAGTGGGACAAGAGCATCACCTTCACCTATGTTACCTTTGTCATTCCACTCAAGTGGTGTAGGTGAGGTGGTAAAGACCAAATGGTGGTCATCATCATCAACTTGATGGAACCATGTGGGGGGTGCATCATATTCCACCATGGCCATCGTCTTGTCCAAAGGTAGGACGTAGTCGTCGGGAATCGGCATGTCATCATATAGGGGACCTAGCACCAAATGAGAAGGCACAATAGAGGTAGAGGTCAAGTTGTTAGTGTTGAAAGTGGCCTCACATGACCTATCAACTACCTCACTCTCTCTATGTGGTGGTTCACTCACTCCCTCAAAATAGGTGCACTCAAACTCACATATGGTGGAGTCACTCATCTCACTCAAGAGGTGGGGGTTGTGGCTCTTCTCACATGGGAATAGTGAAAACACATCATATATGGGGCTAGTGGTGAAATCACTCTCACTCTCAATATGGTGGCTAAAGTCACTCAAGTCATCACATGTCACCGTGGTCGAAGGGAAAATCCCATGCTCAACCATCTCATTGTCGTCGCCGTGGCTGAAGGCCGGAGATAGCACATCATCACTCTCGCCTCCTAAGATGGAAGCATCCTCCGTGCTCGTCACCATGTTGCATGCCTCCCAAGCATGTTCCTTGATTGGCTCCATAGTCATAGTCGTCGCTGCACCGTCTTGAAAAAGAGTCATGGAGGACTCAGCATCATCAATTCCACAAAGAGGGATGGCGGTGAAGTCAAACTTGGGAGCATCGTCTTGGAGCTCGTTGGGCTTGGACATAATGGTGGTACTAGTCTCATGCTCGTCGTGTTGGAGTTTGGTCGTCGAGAAGTGTGCTTGGGGTGGAGAAGCCTTGGCCGTCATGAGTTCTTGTTCCGCCTTGAGAGCACCAATGTAGTTGTCGTCGAGGGACTTGTAGTTCTCGAGGAAGATAGGCCTGGAGATGTCGTTCTTCAATCCCATCATGAAGTGGAACTTCATTGACATGGGGTCGTCCACGCCAGCACGTCGCAAGGCATGCTTCATCTCCTTGAAGTACTCGTCGATGGACTTGGATCCTTGGATGGTGTTCTCCAATTGGCGTAGAAGTTGTTCCGTGTAGGTTGGAGGAACTAACTCTTGTCGCATAGCTTTCTTCGTCTTGGGCCAACTCATGTCGTAGCTCTCCGAAAGTGTGTGAAGCCACCATGTGGACGCGTAGTCGTGGAAGTTTCTTGAGGCGCACTTCACTTGATCTTCGGGAGGGACTTGATGTAGCTTGAGGTAGTCGTCCATCAAATGCTCCCACTAGAGATACTCCTCGGGTTCTAGAGTCCCATAGAAAGGAATCTCGTGGTTGGTGTCTGAAAGGATCGATACGGTCGACTAGAGGGGGGTGAATAGGAGACTACAAATTTTAATCTTTCTTGTAGATTTTAAGGCTTAGAGGATAAAAGAGTTCACTAGATATGCAACTAGGTGAATGCAACCTATATGACAAGCAAGCTCCAAGAAGAAAAGCTAGGCAACAAACTACTTAGCAAGCCAACAAGCATACAACAACAAAGAAAGGTGCGGGAAAGGATTAACCACAAGTGAGACGAGGACGCGGATTTTAACCCGAAGTTCACTCTTCCTTGGGGAAGAGCTAATCTTCCTTTGGAGCGGTGCCGGAGGCAAAGCTTGCGGAATGCCACCAAAGGGTCACCGTATTCTCCTTCGAGTCACCCCCAACGGATGAGCCTCGAACCACTCGGGGTTGGTCTTGAAGGCGACCACCACACCTTTACAAACTTCTCCGGAGCACACCACAAGCAAGGAAGCTTCCGGAAGAACCTCTAACCGCCTAGGAGCCCAAGCTCCAAGAGTAACAAGTCAATGGGAAAGAAATGTTGCGGGGAACGCGATTTGGTTTGGTCAAGTTGTAGATCGAGTCTTGCTCTCCCAATCCCCAAAGTTTCAACAAGTTTGGGTGGAGGGATTGAGAGTATTGAGCAAAATGGGGTGTAGCAATGGTGGAGCTCAACAAGACATTAGGGTTAAGGGTTGGAGGAGGAAGAAAGGCGTTTTTATAGTGTTCATGTGAGGGTGGGGATTTCTGCCCGTTGGACCCCGTGCGCACGGGCTAAGTCAGCCCCGTGCGCACGGGGTATCTAGAGACAATCGCACCACCCCGTGCGCACGGGGGTCAAAAGACCCCGTGCGCACGGGGTATCCAGAGAGTTACGCAGTACCCCATGTGCACGGGGGTCAAACGACCCCGTGCGCACGGGGTACCCAGAGAGATACCATGTACACCGTGCGCACGGGGGTCAAAAGACCCCGTGCGCATGGGGTACCCAGTAACTTACTGTTGCAACTTTCTGAGTACCACAGCACACACACTAGGTTCATATGAGGTGGTTGGAGTGGGAAGGGTAAGAGAGTAAGTCTAGGCAAAGGCATTCTCACACAACATTTATCCATACAGACCCCTCTGAATAGTGCGGTCTTTCCTACGACTCGAAGCAAACCAAAACTAAACCTTCGAAGCGTCGAAATACCATGCCTTTGTCCTTTTTGAAATGGGGGGTCGCACATCTGCATCACGGGCACTTAGAATGATAGAGGCGAGGGTCCCGATCTTTTGATGAGATGATAACTATCAATTTGGTGGAGACGACTTTGACGATCCGACTACAAATGTGCACGACGTTGCGCCTTAGCAATCGCTAAACCAATCTCCCGAGGTTACTGACGATGCTGGAAGCATGATCAGCCTGACCACGAAGGTCTATTCCTGCACGCAATCGAAGAACAAGCAAGAATATGATAATGCAATCTGAATATTGCGGATATAGATGAAGTATTAATAAAGGTGGGGATCCGAAAGCGGTCTTGGTCTAGTCGTTGGACACAAATGAAGTACACGAAGTTGGAATGGCTAACTTTTAACTAAACAAATCCCAAGGAAAAAGCTACTAGATGGATCAACTTATATAGGAGCAAGGGGTGGCGGCCAAGGAGGTGGGAGGACGTCCCAAGGTAGCCTAAAACTAACCCTAGGTGGTACAAGGCTCATGGGCTCAAGTGGAGGTGATGCAACACCTTTTGGCTTGTAGTTTGACTCGGATTCTGCTGCAACGTCAGATTGTTTCGTCCATAACTCAACGCTCTGGATGAATTTGAAGGTGAATCCAATTGGTTTGGAAAGAGCACAAAATCTAGTTTCCAAAAAAAAGAATCACCCAGTTCGGAGTCCGTATGAAAAAATTGTTGACATTTTGAGTCAGGTATGTCTGTGCAGTCCGAATCTGAATCCAGAACGTGAGAGACTTGGACTCTATCTTCTCTTGGCCCAAAAGTGACGTGAGAGGACTTTTTGAACAGAACCTAAACTACTTATTTTCCCTTATCTTCATATGTGGATTGTACAAATGTCCCATACACCTGCAATTAGACAAAACACAAAAGTGTGTGAAGTATTTTTGTTCTAGATAACATAAATAGATTATTGAATAGTTTGCATTAGAAATCACCTGACAAATATGTGTGTATGCAATATTTTTGGTCGTATCCAAGGTAGTTATGTCCTCATCATCCTCCCCTTCTTGAAAACAAAGCCATCCTCGGCGTTGCTTAATCTGAAATGTGGCTAACAAAAGAGACAAGGTGTACATGTTGTATATGTATATGTCATTCATTTTAACTTCCCTTGATTTTTGCACATATGACACATGTATACATGAGTAACTTTCATACTTCATAAAATCTAAAGCCAAAAAACTATCACAAGAAGTAGAAGGCATGAAAATATTGCAACTCAGTTTGCACATATAAGTGAATCTCTTATTTATTTCAAAAGATTGGCAATGTTCATCATTAAACCATCCTAACTTTGATGAATAAACCTTACTTCCATCAAATTTACATGCTACAACATGCTTAAATAAGCAAACATGCAATAAGTCATTGGACACAGAATCATCATCAAGATTAGAGGTCATATCAAAATGATTAAACATTGGTTCTTTTGCATCAATAGTTAATTCAATGGGTGCACTCAAAATTGTTGATATTTTAGTTGTTTGATCACTTGACGCATTCATGACAGTAACAAGATTCTCTAAAATAGGTGGTGTGCTCAAGTCAACAGGTAACTCAACACATGATGCATTCAAGTCAACTAGGCATGCATCATTCTCATGTGAAGTTATATCATCAATACATTTAGTGTTACTGTAACACCCTCGATGCGACTATAGCTCCCACGTGTCGAGGCACGACTTAGAGACATAATCGCATTGAAGGCATATGTCGCAACTTAGGCAATCTTCACAACATCCCATGTAATATATATGTAATAAAAGGGGAGATAACATAGTTGGCTTACACTCGCTGATAGAGGCGAGGGTCCCGATCTTTCGATGAGATGATAACTATCGATTTGGTGGAGACGACTTTGACGATCCGACTACAAACATGCACGACGTTGCGCCTTAGCAATCGATAAACCAATCTCCTGAGGTTACTGACGATGCCGGAAGCACGGTCAGCCTGACCACGAAGGTCTATTCCTGCAAGCAATCGAAGAACGAGCACGAATATGATAAAGCAATCTGAATATTGCAAATATATATGAGGTATTGATAATGGTGGGGATCCGTAAGCGGTCTTGGTCTGGTCGTTGGACACAAACGAAGTACACGAAGTTGCAATGGCTAACTTTTAACTAAACAAATCCCAAGGAAAAGCTACTATATGGATCTACTTATATAGGAGCAAGGGGTGGCGGCCAAGGAGGTGGGAGGACGTCCCAAGGCAGCCTAAAGCTAAATCTAGGTCGTACAAGGCCAATGGGCCAAAGTGGAGGTGATGTAACACCTTTGGACTTGTAGTTTGACTCGGATTCTGCTGCAGCATCAGATTGTTTCGTCCACAACTCAACGCTCCGGACGAGTTTGAAGGTGATTCCAATTGGGTTGGAAAGTGCACGAAATCTAGTTTTCCAACAAAAAAAGAATCACCCAATTTGGAGTTCGTATGAAAAACTTGTGTGCGTTTTGAGTCAGGTATGTCTGTGCAGTCCGAATCTGAATCCAGAACGTGAGAGACTTGGACTCTATCTTCTCTTCGGCCAAAAGTGACGTGAGAGAACTTTTTGGACAGAAAATAAACATCTCTTTCTTCCTTATCTTCATATGTGGATTGTACAAATGTCCCATACACCTGCAATTAGACAAAACTCAAAAGTGTGTGAAGTATTTTTGTTCTGGATAACACAAATAGATTATTGAATAGTTTGCACTAGAAATCACCTGACAAATATGCATATATGCAATATTTTTGGTCATATCCAAGGTAGTCATGTCCTCATCATCCTCCCCTTATTGAAAATAAAGCCGTCCTCGGCGTTGCTTAATCTGAAATGTGGCTAACAAAAGAGACAAGGTGTACATGTTGTATATGTATATGTCATCCATTTTTACTTCCCTTGATTTTTGCATATATGACACATGAATAGATGAGTAACTTGCATAGTTCATAAAATCTAAAGCCAAAAAATTAGCACAAGAAGTAGAAGGCATGAAAATATTGCAACTCAGTTTGCACATATAAGTGAAGCTCTTATTCATTTCAAAAGATTGACAATGTTCATCATTAAACCATCCCAACATTGGTGAATAAACCTTACTTGCATCAAATTTACATGCTACAACATGCTTAAATAAGCAAACATGCAATAAGTCATTCAACACAGAATCATCACCAAGATTAGAGGTCATATCAAAATGATTAAACATTGGTTCTTTTGCATCAATAGTTAATTCAATGGTTGCACTCAAAATTGTTGGTATTTCAGTTGTTTGATCACATGGCAAAGTCAAATTATCAACGTAGTCCTCTAAAATGGGTGGTGCGATCAAAGTAGTGGGTAGCTCATCAGATGGTGCATTCAAATTGACAAGGCATTCATCATTCTCATGTAGAGATGGAAGATCAGTACCTTTGTCATTACCTCTTATGATCAACTCAGATGATGTAGCCACTCTCGGGGGCGATGTGTCACATGTTGGAGGTGATGTAGTCCTGACAACAACGGATGTGGTTGTCATAGTATGCCTAGTAGTTGAAGGAACAATCATATCAACTCTTGGAATGTGCACCGTGCGCTTGTTCTCCTCGTGGCCAACACGTCATTTTATTTCCTGTTCAGCTTTGCAAGCAAGATGAAACAAATGGTCCATAGGATAACACTCTTCATGAATTAGTATCTCTTGAATATCACGGTTTAATCCTCCCCAAAATCTATCCATAAAATCATCTTCACTTTCTTCTAAAGAGGAATGCAACAAGGTAGTTTGTAAATCATCATAATATTTTGTTACAGTTTCACTACCTTGTTTTAAGTGTTGCAACTTCTTAATCATGTCACGAGTATAATAAGCAGGGACGAAAGTATGTCGCATGGCAAGTTTCAAATCATCCCGAGTAGTAGGTATATAATCAGGGTGTAACCGAGAATATTCACTCCACCAAACCAAAGCATAACCAGTGAAAGAACCAACCGCAACCTTAACCTTTTTATGTTCATCGAAATTATGGGAAGCAAATATATTTTTTATGTCGAACTCCCATTCAATATATAAAGCAGGTTTAAAAGGCCATTAAATGGTGGTATAGATACATTAACCTGATCATGTGCATTTGGATGTTTGTGCACCTCTCGTGACGGTTGTGGTATTTGCAAAGGTGGTGGCACGTCTCCCGCGATCGACAAAGCCCATGAATTGACTCTGGATCCTGTCATGATTAGTAGAACAAGAAACAAAACCCAAAAATAATGTTCCTATAACTACTAGGATGTGGTGGTAAAACGCTCACAGTAAAGCAAATATCAATGTCTTACAAGTTCTTACCATGCAGCAGGTGGTGATCGGCAACCAGCGGTGTCAAGTAACTCCGAATATTGCGTAAAGCGATTGCCAGGGGAGCGTACGTATACACGGTGTAGAAATATGTGGAGCTGGGTTGGCTATATATGGTAGCAAAAGATTAGCAATAATCAATTCAAAGATGCAATGTTGAATAAACGCTCAACAACGGTACTGTGCTGGTCCTAGGCTAGACCGGACTAGAGACGCGAGCCTAGAACACTAATAAGGTCACGGCGTAGCACAACTAGCATCAATGAAGGATACTAAGTAGCTCTTGACAGCAAGATATAAGTGAAGATCACAACGGCAGTGAAGATAATGATGAAAAACAACTGCCAAGCAGGATATACAACAACTCTCTCTCCAACTTTCCTCTTGAAAAGTTTGAGACAATTTTCTGATAAATTCTTTCAAAGAATGCTACTAACTCAAGCTTTCCCTTTTTTTCTCTGACTTTTTTTTTCTCCTTTTTTTTCTCTCGTTTTTTTCTCTCTTTTTTTCTCCCTCTTTCCAAAACAAACTAGATAAGATGCAGATTGGATCAAGTGAAGATGTGAACGATCTCAACTATTATTATGACAATGAATGATGGGTAGCACGGGGTGGAAATTGATGGATGGGTGGTGGACAGCGGAAGAGATAATGATGCAGCGGTGGCGTGACTAATGTGAACAGAACTCGAAACTCTAAACGAACTAGACACTAAGACCAGCAACTCGACATGACGATGCAACCGATAATTCAACTATGCAAGCAATGAAAAGAAAATTGCAAAGGCTCAGACTGGCTTGGACCAAGGATGAATAGATCTAACTCTTTTTTGTGGCTTTTTCTTGGACAATAGGTAAGAAAATAAATCTAATCTAGGAAAAACTGGAAATTCTCACCGAGCAACCTGAAAACTGATACCACTTGATAGAGGCGAGGGTCCCGATCTTTCGATGAGATGATAACTATCGATTTGGTGGAGACGACTTTGACGATCCGACTACAAACATGCACGACGTTGCGCCTTAGCAATCGCTAAACCAATCTCCTGAGGTTACTGACGATGCCGGAAGCACGGTCAGCCTGACCACGAAGGTCTATTCCTGCAAGCAATCGAAGAACGAGCAAGAATATGATAAAGCAATCTGAATATTGCAAATATATATGAGGTATTGATAATGGTGGGGATCCGTAAGCGGTCTCGGTCTGGTCGTTGGACACAAACGAAGTACACGAAGTTGCAATGGCTAACTTTTAACTAAACAAATCCCAAGGAAAAGCTACTAGATGGATCTACTTATATAGGAGCAAGGGGTGGCGGCCAAGGAGGTGGGAGGACGTCCCAAGGCAGCCTAAAGCTAAATCTAGGTCGTACAAGGCCAATGGGCCAAAGTGGAGGTGATGTAACACCTTTGGACTTGTAGTTTGACTCGGATTCTGCTGCAGCATCAGATTGTTTCGTCCACAACTCAACGCTCCGGACGAATTTGAAGGTGATTCCAATTGGGTTGGAAAGTGCACGAAATCTAGTTTCCAACAAAAAAAGAATCACCCAATTTGGAGTCCGTATGAAAAACTTGTGTGCGTTTTGAGTCAGGTATGTCTGTGCAGTCCGAATCTGAATCCAGAACGTGAGAGACTTGGACTCTATCTTCTCTTGGGCCAAAAGTGACGTGAGAGAACTTTTTGGACAGAAAATAAACATCTATTTCTTCTTTATCTTCATATGGATTGTACAAATGTCCCATACACCTGCAATTAGACAAAACACAAAAGTGTGTGAAGTATTTTTTGTTCTGGATAACACAAATAGATTATTGAATAGTTTGCACTAGAAATCACCTGACAAATATGCATATATGCAATATTTTTGGTCATATCCAAGGTAGTCATGTCCTCATCACTCGCCACGTTAATCAAGTACATAAATAACGTTACATCACTCAAACACTCATGGCCCGACTACGGCGCCAAAATAAAAGATAACCCAACATGCGACACGGTCCCATTCACCCCCAACTGGGCTCCACTACTAATCATCAAGAAAGGAAACATAGTAACATTGAGAGTCCTCGTCGAACTCCCACTTGAGCTCGAGCGCGTCACCTGGAGTGAAATCATATGGCCCTGCTTCTGGTGTAATAGTAATCTGTGAGCCACAGGGACTCAGCAATCTCGCACCCTCGCGACCAAGACTATTTAAGCTTATAGGTAAGGCAAGGTAAATATATGTGGAGCTGCGGCAAGCGACTAACATATATGGTGGCTATCCTGTTCGCAAAAGAGAGCAAGAAGAGGAGGCAAAGCACGAGCGAGAAACTAGAGAACAACCTGCGCAAACATTACTCCAACACCGTGTCCACTCCTCGAACTCCACCGAGAAGAGGCCATCACGGTAACACACTCAGTTCATTTATTTTAATTAAGTTAAGGTTCAAGTTATCTACAACTAGACATTAACAAATTCCCATCTGCCCATAACCGCGGGCACGGCTTTCGAGTGTTCAAATCCCTGCAGGGGAGTCCCAACTTAGCCCATGACAAGCTCTCACGGTCAACGAAGGAATAGACCTCCTCCCAAGACGTTCCGATCAGACTCGGTATCTCGGTTCTTCAAGACACTTCGACAGGTTAAAACAAGACCAGCAACACCGCCCGAATGTGCCGACAAATCCCGATAGGAGCTGCACATATCTCGTTCTCAGGGCACACTCAGATGAGCGCTCCATACAACTAAAACCAAACCTTGAGTTTCCCCAAGGGGGCGCTGCACAGGACTCTAGTTTGGACCAACACTCAGAGGAGCAATGGCCCAGGGGGGCTAAAATAAGATGACCCTCGGGCTCCGGAAACCCAAAGGAAAAAGAGGCTAGGTGGAAAATGGTAAAACCAAGGTTGGGAATTGCTGGAAAAGCTTTAATCAAGGCGAACTATCAAGGGGTTCCCATTATAACCCAACCGCGTAAGGAACGCAAAAATCCGGGAACATAACACCGATATGACGGAAACTAGGGCGGCAAGAGTGGAACAAAACACTAGGCGAGAGGCCGAGTCTTCCTGATGAGGACATCAATACAATTGTTACACCCACAGCCCCTGCTGCTATACATACTGGACCAATTACTAGAGCTCGTGCACGCCAACTAAATTACCAGGTACTTTCATTTCTTGGTAATGATTCTAATGTTCATGAGAATATGATGCTGCCTAAATTGGATACATTTGTTTTGCTTACAAATGAAGGGCCTAGCTTGGAGAAGGATGAACATTGGAGCAAGAACAAGCATGGAGATGATGGCATGCGCAAGGGAAACAAGAACGGAGTTACAAGTGATGATTTCAGGACTTTGAAGCCACCATAATGGGTGCATGAAGCCTTGGACGAAATATACAAGATGCCACTTCATAAATTTCGTCCCGAGGCTATTTTAGGTGCTGCGTCACCTTATTATTGGGCCAGGCCCATGTAATTTCGAAATACATAAGTATAGGCTATTTTTAGAGTCCGTATGTGTGGGGAAACAAGAGATAGGGTTGATTTCGGACCCCTCCACCAAGGGCCACGAAATTCCCCCCCTCTTCCTCCATATATACAGCCCTTAGGGCATTGTTTAGACTTTGGGTTTTGTTTAGATTAAAAGTTCGCCATAGCTGCAACTTCGCGCACTTCGTTTGTGTTCAACGACCAGACAAAGGCGTCACAGAACCCCACCTTGATCAATAAAGCTTTCATCTTATATTCGCAATATCCAGATTGCAATCTTAGTTTCTTGCTTGTTCTTCGTTTGCTCGCAGGAAACAGACCCTCGTGGTCAGGTTGATCGTGCTCCGGCGTGGTCAATAACCTCTCGGAGTTGGTTTAGCGGTTGCTAAGGCGCGACGTCCTCGCACGTTCGTAGTCGGATCGTCAAAGTCGACTTCCACCAAAGCGATATCCATCATCTCATCGAAAGACGGAACACCTCCGCCTCTATCAAGTGATATCAGATTTCCAGGTTGCTCGGTGAGATTTTACAGTTTTTCGTAGTTTAGATCGAGTCTATTCTTCATACCTACAGTCCACGAAAAAGCCACAAAAAAAATTAGGGTTAGTTCATCATATCCGAACCAATCTGAGCCTTTGCATAATCTTTTTAGGGTTTTGCTTTGTTGAATTTGCGGTTGCATCGTCGTGTCTAGTTGCTGGTCTTAGAGTCTAGTCTTTTAGAGTTTCGAGTTCTGGTCATAAGTTGTCACGCCGCCGCCGCACCATCATCATCGCCCCTGCCATCTACCACCACCGCTTATCCGCCACCGCTCCGAATCCGTATCCATATACCACCACCGATCCATATCCATATACTACCACCGCTACCACCACCGCTGCCATATACCACCACCGATCCATATCCATATACATCTACGTCGTGTGTTTGACTCTCCCTGGTAATCGCTCTATCCAAGCTTTGAGAGTTTTTGACTACAACGGTTGCCGATCACCGCCTGCTGCTGGGTAAGAACTGGTAAGAATTTGAGATTTGCTTGACGGATTTGTGATACACCACCACCACTTCTCAGTAGTCTGTAGGATCATATTCTTGTGTGTTTCTATTGCTGCTAACCATGCCAGGATCACAAGCCGACGAGATTGACTGGGAGAACTTATCGAACAAGGAGCTTCATGATAAGTTTCAGGAAATGATGACTGAACAGGTACAAGATGTGCTGAACAATTTTGAAGAGGCCATGGAGAAGATCACTGGCCTTGAGAAGACGTTCGAAACAAAGCTCGATAACAGATTTAATGAACTGCTTGCGCGTCTTCCACCACCGGCTGCACCTGTCGCACCTCTGCAACAACAACAACTACGCCCCCTTCCGAATCAGTATGGACGAGCACAGCGTGTTCCTATTGAGCTAGGAAAAAATTCTGGTGCCGCTGCTACTGCTGTTGGTGCTTCTTTGGCTCCTGCTACTGCTCCTGCTGGTACCCAGGAGGATGATGAGTATGCGGGCGATTATGAGGATGAGGTTGATCAAAATCAGATCTACGAGCAGCCACCAGCACCACCACCAGCAGGTCAACCTCAGGTATATATTCGTAATGGTAGGCCTGCACCACCACCTCAGGTACGAGATGATGTCCATATTCCTAAACTGAAATTGAATATTCCACCATTTGTGGGTAGATATGTTCCTGATATATATCTTACTTGGGAGTTAGAAACTGAACAACGATTTACATGTTTACAATATCCTGAGGAGAGACGAGTTGCTGCTGCTGTTTGTGCTTTCACTAGTTTTGCATGTGTATGGCGGTCTGAACATTGTAGATTATATCCTATTCCAACTACTTGGGCTGCTTTGAAAACTGCTATGCGTACGCGTTGGGTTCCACCATATTATCAACGTGAATTGCTTCAAAAATTGCAGCGTTTAAGACAAGGGAAAAATTCTGTAGAAGAATATTATCAGGAATTACAAACTGGCATGATTAGATGTGGTATTGTTGAGGAGAATGAAGCTATGCTTGCACGTTTTCTGGGTGGATTAAATAGAGAGATTCAGACCATTCTAGACTATAAGGAGTATACTAATATCACTCGTTTATTCCATCTTGCTTGTAAAGCTGAACGTGAAGTGCAGGATCGACAAGCATTGGGGCGAACTAACTTTTCTGCAGGCCGACCTTCATCATGGACACCACGTGCATCTTCTACTTCAACTGCACCAGCACCTCCATCCGGTGCCACCTCCAGCCGTGATACAAGAAAACAGGCACAACCACCATTATCTTCCAAGAGCGCACCTGCGGGTCCTGCAGAGCGTTCTTCTTCTTCCATGGCATCAACAGGGCACACAAGTGATATTATTTGTCGTCGTTGTAAGGGAGGAGGTCATTATGCGAGGGAATGCAAATCTCCGCGTGTGATGATTGCTACCGCGGATGGTGGATATGAGTCCGCTAGTGACTATGATGAGGAGACATTGGCTCTTATTACACGTGAAGAACATGGTGGAGATGATTCTGATCATGAGACGCAATACATGGCTCCTGAAGACGCTGACAGGTATGAATGTTTAGTTGCTCAACGTGTTTTGAGTGTGCAGGTCACACAAGCTGAGCAAAATCAGAGGCACAATTTGTTCCATACCAAGGGAGTTGTGAAGGAACGTTCTGTGCGCGTCATAATAGACAGAGGGAGCTGCAACAACTTGGCTAGCATGGAGATGGTGGAGAAGCTTTCTGTCACCACAAGACCACATCCACATCCTTACTACATCCAATGGTTCAACAACAGCGGCAAGGTTAAGGTAACACGTATTGTTCGTGTGCATTTTAGTATCTCTACATATGCTGATTATGTTGATTGTGATGTGGTACCTATGCAAGCATGTTCCTTATTACTTGGTAGACCATGGCAATTTGATAAAAATTCTGTACACCATGGTAGAAACAATCACTATACTCTTGTTCATAAGGATAAAAATATTACTTTGCTTCCTATGACTCCTGATTCCATTTTGAAAGATGATATTAATAGAGCTAATAAAGCACAACAGGAGAAGAATAAGAGTGAAAATCAGATTGTGGCAAAAGAATTTGAGCAACAAATGAAGCCTAATAATAAACCATCTAGTGTTGCTTCTGAAATTAAATTGAAAAGTGCATGTTTATTTGCCACCAAATCTGATATTGATGAGCTAGATTTCAGCAAATCTGTTTGCTATGCTTTTATGTGCAAAGAGGCATTATTTTCATTCAAGGACGTGCCTTCCTCTTTGCCTCCTGTTGTCACTAACATTTTGCAGGAGTTCGCTGACGTTTTTCCACAAGACGTGCCACCGGGATTACCGCCTATTCGAGGGATTGAGCATCAGATTGACTTAATTCCCGGTGCTTCACTGCCAAACCGTGCACCATACCGTACCAATCCAGAGGAGACGAAGGAGATTATGCGTCAAGTACAAGAGCTTCTCGACAAAGGTTATATACGCGAATCCCTTAGTCCTTGTGTTGTTCCTATTATTCTAGTGCCGAAAAAGGATGGTACATCACGTATGTGTGTTGATTGTAGAGGCATTAATAATATTACTATTCGTTATCGTCATCCTATTCCTAGGCTAGATGATATGCTTGATGAATTGAGTAGCTCTACAATATTCTCCAAAGTTGATTTGCGTAGTGGCTACCATCAAATTCGTATGAAATTGGGAGATGAATGGAAAACAGCATTTAAAACTAAGTTTGGATTATATGAGTGGTTAGTCATGCCTTTTGGGTTAACTAATGCACCTAGTACTTTCATGAGATTAATGAACGAAGTTTTACGTGCTTTCATTGGACGATTTGTGGTAGTTTACTTTGATGACATATTGATTTATAGCAGTTCTTTGGAGGAACATTTGGAACATTTACGTGCTGTTTTTATTGCTCTACGTGATGCACGTTTGTTTGGTAACCTTGGGAAGTGCACCTTTTGCACCGACCGAGTATCTTTTCTTGGCTATGTTGTTACTCCACAGGGAATTGAAGTTGATAAAGCCAAGATTAAAGCTATTGAGAGTTGGCCGCAGCCCAAAACGGTCACACAAGTGAGGAGTTTTCTTGGCCTCGCTGGATTCTATAGGCGTTTTGTGAGAGATTTCAGCACCATTGCTGCACCTCTCAATGAGCTTACAAAGAAAGATGTGCCTTTTCTTTGGGGTACCGCACAGGAAGAAGCCTTCACGGTATTGAAAGATAAGTTGACACATGCTCCTTTACTCCAACTTCCTGATTTTAATAAGACTTTTGAGCTTGAATGTGATGCTAGTGGAATTGGATTAGGAGGTGTGTTATTACAAGATGGCAAACCTGTTGCATACTTTTCTGAAAAATTGAGTGGGCCTAGTCTGAATTATTCTACTTATGATAAAGAGTTATATGCTCTTGTTCGGACTTTAGAAACATGGCAACATTATTTATGGCCCAAAGAATTTGTTATACATTCTGATCATGAATCATTGAAACATATTAAAAGTCAAGCTAAACTGAATCGTAGACATGCTAAATGGGTTGAATTCATTGAGACTTTCCCTTATGTCATCAAACACAAGAAGGGAAAAGAAAATGTTATTGCTGATGCTTTGTCTCGTCGCTATACTATGCTTTCACAACTTGACTTCAAAATATTTGGTTTGGAGACCATCAAAGATCAATATGTGCATGATGCTGATTTTAAAGATGTAATGCATAATTGTAAAGAAGGAAGAATGTGGAACAAGTTTGTTGTTAACGATGGATTTGTGTTTCGTGCTAACAAGCTATGCATTCCAGCTAGCTCCGTTCGTCTTTTGTTGTTGCAGGAGGCGCATGGAGGAGGATTAATGGGACACTTTGGCGTGAAGAAGACGGAGGACGTACTTGCTACACATTTCTTTTGGCCAAAGATGAGACGGGATGTTGAGCGTTTTATTGCTCGATGCACTACATGTCAAAAAGCTAAGTCACGACTCAATCCTCATGGTTTATATATGCCTTTGCCTATACCTAGTGTTCCTTGGGAGGATATATCTATGGACTTTGTTTTAGGTTTACCTCGAACAAAGAAGGGGAGGGATAGCATATTTGTTGTCGTGGATAGATTCTCGAAAATGGCACACTTTATACCATGTCATAAAAGCGATGATGTTGTTAATGTTGCTGATTTGTTCTTTCGTGAAATTATTCGCTTGCATGGTGTGCCAAATACTATTGTTTCAGATCGTGATACTAAATTTCTTAGCCACTTTTGGAGATGTTTATGGGCTAAGTTGGGGACTAAACTGCTTTTTAGTACTACTTGTCACCCCCAAACTGATGGACAAACTGAAGTAGTCAATAGAACGTTGTCTACTATGCTTAGGGCTGTTTTGAAGAATAATAAGAAAATGTGGGAGGAATGCTTGCATCATATTGAATTTGCTTATAATCGTTCATTGCATTCTACTACTAAGATGTGCCCTTTTGAAGTTGTGTATGGTTTCCTACCTCATGCACCTATTGATTTGTTGCCTCTTCCATCTTCGGAGAAGGTTAATTTTGATGCTAAACAACGTGCTGAATTGATTTTAAAAATGCATGAGTTAACTAAGGAAAACATTGAGCGCATGAATGCTAAATATAAACTTGCTGGAGATAAGGGTAGAAAACATGTTGTGTTTGCACCTGGAGATCTTGTTTGGTTACATTTGCGTAAGGATAGATTTCCTGATTTGCGCAAATCAAAGTTAATGCCACGTGCTGATGGTCCCTTTAAGGTGTTAGAGAAAATAAATGATAATGCATATAAACTTGAGCTGCCTGCAGATTTTGGGGTTAGTCCCACTTTTAACATTGCAGATTTGAAGCCTTATTTGGGTGAGGAAGATGAACTTCCGTCGAGGACGACTTCATTTCAAGAAGGGGAGGATGATGAGGACATTAATACAATTGTTACACCCACAGCCCCTGCTGCTATACATACTGGACCAATTACTAGAGCTCGTGCACGCCAACTAAATTACCAGGTAGTTTCGTTTCTTGGTAATGATTCTAATGTTCATGAGAATATGATGCTGCCTAAATTGGATACATTTGTTTTGCTTACAAATGAAGGGCCTAGCTTGGAGAAGGATGAACATTGGAGCAAGAACAAGCATGGAGATGATGGCATGCGCAAGGGGAACAAGAACGGAGTTACAAGTGATGATTTCAGGACTTTGAAGCCACCATAATGGGTGCATGAAGCCTTGGACGAAATATACAAGATGCCACTTCATAAATTTCGTCCCGAGGCTATTTTAGGTGCTGCGTCACCTTATTATTGGGCCAGGCCCATGTAATTTCGAAATACATAAGTATAGGCTATTTTTAGAGTCCGTATGTGTGGGGAAACAAGAGATAGGGTTGATTTCGGAGCCCTCCACCAAGGGCCACGAAATTCCCCCCCTCTTCCTCCATATATACAGCCCTTAGGGCATCGTTTAGACTTTGGGTTTTGTTTAGATTAAAAGTTCGCCATAGCTGCAACTTCGCGTACTTCGTTTGTGTTCAACGACCAGACAAAGGCGTCACAGAACCCCACCTTGATCAATAAAGCTTTCATCTTATATTCGCAATATCCAGATTGCAATCTTAGTTTCTTGCTTGTTCTTCGATTGCTTGCAGGAATAGACCTTCGTGGTCAGGTTGATTGTGCTCCAGCGTGGTCAATAACCTTTCAGAGTTGGTTTAGCGATTGCTAAGGCGCAACTCGTGCACGTTTGTAGTCGGATCGTCAAAGTCATCTTCACCAAATCGATAGTTATCATCTCATCGAAAGATCGGGACACCCCCGCCTCTATTAAGTTGTGTATGGTTTCCTACCTCGTGCACCTATTGATTTGTTGCCTCTTCCATCTTCGGAGAAGGTTAATTTTGATGCTAAACAACATGCTGAATTGATTTTAAAAATGCATGAGTTAACTAAGGAAAACATTGAGCGTATGAATGCTAAATATAAACTTGCTGGAGATAAGGGTAGAAAACATGTTGTGTTTGCACCTGGAGATCTTGTTTGGTTACATTTGCGTAAGGATAGATTTCCAGATTTGCGCAAATCAAAGCTAATGCCACGTGCTGATGGTCCCTTTAAGGTGTTAGAGAAAATAAATGATAATGCATATAAACTTGAGCTGCCTGCAGATTTTGGGGTTAGTCCCACTTTTAACATTGCAGATTTGAAGCCTTATTTGGGTGAGGAAGATGAACTTCCGTCGAGGATGACTTCATTTCAAGAAGGGGAGGATGATGAGGACATCAATACAATTGTTACACCCACAGCCCCTGCTGCTATACATACTGGACCAATTACTAGAGCTCGTGCATGCCAACTAAATTACCAGGTACTTTCGTTTCTTGGTAATGATTCTAATGTTCATGAGAATATGATGCTGCCTAAATTGGATACATTTATTTTGCTTACAAATGAAGGGCCTAGCTTGGAGAAGGATGAACATTGGAGCAAGAACAAGCATGGAGATGATGGCATGCGCAAGGGAAACAAGAACGGAGTTACAAGTGATGATTTCAGGACTTTGAAGCCACCATAATGGGTGCATGAAGCCTTGGACGAAATATACAAGATGCCACTTCATAAATTTCGTCCCGAGGCTATTTTAGGTGCTGCGTCACCTTATTATTGGGCCAGGCCCATGTAATTTCGAAATACATAAGTATAGGCTATTTTTAGAGTCCGTATGTGTGGGGAAACAAGAGATAGGGTTGATTTTCGGACCCCTCCACCAAGGGCCACGAAATTCCCCCCCTCTTCCTCCATATATACAGCCCTTAGGGCATCGTTTAGACTTTGGGTTTTGTTTAGATTAAAAGTTCGCCATAGCTGCAACTTCGCGCACTTCGTTTGTGTTCAACGACCAGACAAAGGCGTCATAGAACCCCACCTTGATCAATAAAGCTTTCATCTTATATTCGCAATATCCAGATTGCAATCTTAGTTTCTTGCTTGTTCTTCGTTTGCTCGCAGGAAACATACCCTCGTGGTCAGGTTGATCGTGCTCCGGCGTGGTCAATAACCTCTCGGAGTTGGTTTAGCGATTGCTAAGGCGCGACGTCCTCGCACGTTCGTAGTCGGATCGTCAAAGTCGACTTCCACCAAAGCGATATCCATCATCTCATCGAAAGACGGGACAGCTCCGCCTCTATCACTTCCACCCTTTACCAAGTGTATAGATGCATTAAGATAACAAGATAATATAATGATATCCCAACAAGTAAATAAATGTTCCAACAAGGAACGGTCTCCAATCTTCAGCTGCAACTAGCAACGCTATAAGAGGGGCTGAGCAAAGCGGTAACATAGCCAATCAACGGTTTGCTAGGACATGGTGGGTTAGAGGTTTGACATGGCAATCTAGGAGGCTTGAAAGCAAGTGGTAGGCATCGTAGCATTGGCATAGCAAAAGAGCGAGCATCTAGCAAAGCAAAGATAGTAGCGATTTCGAGGGTATGATCATCTTGCCTGCAAAGTTGTCAGAGTTGACTGGATCCTCGAAAGCAAACTCAACGGGCTCCTCATTAGCGAACTCGTCTCCCGGCTCTACCCAAACAAGACAAACAAGCAACAAGGACACAATCAACCACGTGCAAGGATCAAACAATATGATGCAAGGATGGTATGCTATGCGGTATGCGATGCGGGATGCATATGCAAGATTTGACAAGGGATGCATGAACCTGGCCTCAACTTGGAAATCCAAGTATGCCACTGGAAAGATGAGATGAAGTCGCTTGAAAACAATATCAAGAACGCCGGAATTGGAGTTACGGTTTGGAAATGGCAAGCGATTCAAATATGACACCGGTCTGTGATTTACAGCAAGTAGCCACCTAAATGCAAAGAGATGAACAAGCTACAGCACCCAAACATGGCATAAAAATACATGGCAGGGATGCATTCAAGATGCTTAACAAAAGTCTAGCACTGAGCTACAGCCAAATCATCCATTAACAGGTTCAAACAAGCATGGCAAAAATGCATTTGGTAAACAGATTTCAGACTTAGTGAAATTAACACTTGTCTGGAATTTCAGATCAGATATCACTTTTTGGAGCAAGAAAACAATATGCTATAGGACCCGAACATGGCAAAGTAAAGCATGGGATGGAGCTACTCAAAGAGCTTAACAAAAATCCCTTAGTGACTTTGAGCCAAAAGGGATCAGAAAATACAATTGCAAGCATGTGAACATGGCAAAAACATAATCAGATCACAGACTTAGTGAAAACTGGAGCATGCTGAAACAGATATCAAGTAGGCATGTTTACGAGCTCGATGCACTCACTACAGAGCAAGGCATGACAATCTAAGCATACACCCATCAAGAATACACATTATACAAGCTAGACATGGCAAGAACAATAACATAGCATGCACGGATCAACTACAACATCATCGGCCAAATCGCTAACAAGTAGACAATCTGCCCAGATTCACGAAATAGCAAAAGTAGAGCTCGATTGACTCAAGCTAGGGTGCTCCATAAATGCAAACAAAGACATGGATGGATATAGCACTACAAGATTAACAAATCATCCTTACTGATCATTCTCAAAAGAGGCACGGATCACTAGGAAACAACATGACCATATGGCATCATTAGAAAAACAGATCAAGGACTTAGTGGCATTGCTAAATCCCTGAAATCAACATTACCAAGTGCCTCACTTTGCAAGCTTGTGCTATTCACCACACACATCACAAAAATACATGGGTTGCACCTCTGGAAAGATGGCAAAACCCTTAACAAAACATATGTAGAGCACCAGGGCATATCATGCACACAATAATCATGGAAAAAATGACAAATATCTAAATGGAGCAGCAGATCTGACAATTATCTCAAGTAGCACTCTTCTAACAGCATTTCCGGAATCAAGATGAACTCAAATAAAAATGATGCAATGAGATGAAATGATGTACTCTCTGAGACGAACATTTTTATATGCTATATGCATGAATCGGAGCTACAGATGCGGAGTTACGGCACGATGAACATGGCCATATGAAACGTGGAAATTTCAGGGACTTAGTGAAATTTTTAACCTCTCCGGGAAAAGTCAACGGCGGACGAGATGGTGATAGAGGCGGGGGTGTCCCGATCTTTCGATGAGATGATAACTATCGATTTGGTGGAGACGACTTTGACGATCCGACTACAAACGTGCACGACGTTGCGCCTTAGCAATCGCTAAACCAATCTCCTGAGGTTACTGACGATGCCGGAAGCACGGTCAGCCTGACCACGAAGGTCTATTCCTGCAAGCAATCGAAGAACGAGCAAGAATATGATAAAGCAATCTGAATATTGCAAATATATATGAGGTATTGATAATGGTGGGGATGTGTAAGCGGTCTTGGTCTGGTCGTTGGACACAAACGAAGTACACGAAGTTGCAATGGCTAACTTTTAACTAAACAAATCCCAAGGAAAAGCTACTAGATGGATCTACTTATATAGGAGCAAGGGGTGGAGGCCAAGGAGGTGGGAGGACGTCCCAAGGCAGCCTAAAACTAAATCTAGGTCGTACAAGGCCAATGGGCCCAAGTGGAGGTGATGTAACACCTTTGGACTTGTAGTTTGACTCGGATTCTGCTGCAGCAACAGATTGTTTCGTCCACAACTCAACTCTCCGGACGAATTTGAAGGTGATTCCAATTGGGTTGGAAAGTGCACGAAATCTAGTTTCCAACAAAAAAAGAATCACCCAATTCGGAGTCCGTATGAAAAACTTGTGTGCGTTTTGAGTCAGGTGTGTCTGTGCAGTACGAATCTGAATCCAGAACGTGAGAGACTTGGACTCTATCTTCTATTGGGCCAAAAGTGACGTGAGAGAACTTTTTGGACAGCAAATAAACATCTCTTTCTTCCTTATCTTCATATGTGGATTGTACAAATGTCCCATACACCTGCAATTAGACAAAACACAAAAGTGTGTGAAGTATTTTTGTTCTGGATAACATAAATAGATTATTGAATAGTTTGCACTAGAAATCACCTGACAAATATGCATATATGCAATATTTTTGGTCATATCCAAGGTAGTCATGTCCTCATCATACTCCCCTTCTTGAAAATAAAGCCGTCCTCGGCGTTGCTTAATCTGAAATGTGGCTAACAAAAGAGACAAGGTGTACATGTTGTATATGTATATGTCATCCATTTTTACTTCCCTTGATTTTTGCATATATGACACATGAATAGATGAGTAACTTGCATAGTTCATAAAATATAAAGCCAAAAAATTAGCACAAGAAGTAGAAGGCATGAAAATATTGCAACTCAGTTTGCACATATAAGTGAAGCTCTTATTCATTTCAAAAGATTGACAATGTTCATCATTAAACCATCCCAACATTGGTGAATAAACCTTACTTGCATCAAATTTACATGCTACAACATGCTTAAATAAGCAAACATGCAATAAGTCATTTAACACAGAATCATCACCAAGATTAGAGGTCATATCAAAATGATTAAACATTGGTTCTTTTGCATCAATAGTTAATTCAATGGGTGCACTCAAAATTGTTGGTATTTCAGTTGTTTGATCACATGGCAAAGTCAAATTATCAACGTAGTCCTCTAAAATAGGTGGTGTGATCAAAGTAGTGGGTAGCTCATCAGATGGTGCATTCAAATTGACAAGGCATTCATCATTCTCATGTAGAGATGGAAGATCAGTACCTTTGTCATTACCTCTTATGATCAACTCAGATGATGTAGCCACTCTCGGGGGTGATGTGTCACATGGTGGACGTGATGTAGTCCTGACAACAATGGATGTGGTTGTCATAGTATGCCTAGTAATTGAAGGAACAATCATATCAACTCTTGGAATGTGCACCGTGCGCTTGTTCTCCTCGTGGCCAACACGTCGTTTTATTTCCTGTTCAGCTTTGCAAGCAAGATGAAACAAATGGTCCATAGGATAACACTCTTCATGAATTAGTATCTCTTGAATATCACGGTTTAATCCTCCCCAAAATCTATCCATAAAATCATCTTCACTTTCTTCTAAAGAGGAATGCAACAAGGTAGTTTGTAAATCATCATAATATTTTGTTACAGTTTCACTACCTTGTTTTAAGTGTTGCAACTTCTTAATCATGTCACGAGTATAATAAGCAGGGACGAAAGTATGTCGCATGGCAAGTTTCAAATCATCCCAAGTGATAGAGGCAAAGATGTCTCGTCTTTCGATGAGATGATGGATATCGCTTTGGTGGAAGTCGACTTTGACTTGATAGAGGCGAGGGTCCCGATCTTTCGATGAGATGATGGATATCGCTTTGGTGGAAGTCGACCTTGACGATCCGACTACGAACGTGCGAGGACGTCGCGCCTTAGCAATCGCTAAACCAACTCCGAGAGGTTATTGACCACGCCGGAGCACGATCAACCTGACCACGAGGGTCTGTTTCCTGCGAGCAAACGAAGAACAAGCAAGAAACTAAGATTGCAATCTGGATATTGCGAATATAAGATGAAAGCTTTATTGATCAAGGTGGGGTTCTGTGACGCCTTTGTCTGGTCGTTGAACACAAACGAAGTACGCGAAGTTGCAGCTATGGCGAACTTTTAATCTAAACAAAACCCCCGAGTCTAAACGATGCCCTAAGGGCTGTATATATGGAGGAAGAGGGGGGGAATTTCGTGGCCCTTGGTGGAGGGGTCCGAAATCAACCCTATCTCTTGTTTCCCCACACATACGGACTCTAAAAATAGCCTATACTTATGTATTTCGAAATTACATGGGCCTGGCCCAATAATAAGGTGACGCAGCACCTAAAATAGCCTCGGGACGAAATTTATGAAGTGGCATCTTGTATATTTCGTCCAAGGCTTCATGCACCCATTATGGTGGCTTCAAAGTCCTGAAATCATCACTTGTAACTCCGTTCTTGTTCCCCTTGCGCATGCCATCATCTCCATGCTTGTTCTTGCTCCAATGTTCATCCTTCTCCAAGCTAGGCCCTTCATTTGTAAGCAAAACAAATGTATCCAGTTTAGGCAGCATCATATTCTCATGAACATTAGAATCATTACCAAGAAACGAAAGTACCTGGTAATTTAGTTGGCGTGCACGAGCTCTAGTAATTGGTCCAGTATGTATAGCAGCAGGGGCTGTGGGTGTAACAATTGTATTGATGTCCTCATCATCCTCCCCTTCTTGAAATGAAGTCGTCCTCGACGGATCTTCCTCACGCAAATAAGGCTTCAAATCTGCAATGTTAAAAGTGGGACTAACCCCAAAATCTGCAGGCAGCTCAAGTTTATATGCATTATCATTTATTTTCTCTAACACCTTAAAGGGACCATCAGCACATGGCATTAACTTTGATTTGCGCAAATCAGGAAATCTATCCTTACGCAAATGTAACCAAACAAGATCTCCAGGTGCAAACACAACATGTTTTCTACCCTTATCTCCAGCAAGTTTATATTTAGCATTCATGCGCTCAATGTTTTCCTTAGTTAACTCATGCATTTTTAAAATCAATTCAGCACGTTGTTTAGCATCAAAATTAACCTTCTCCGAAGATGGAACAGGCAACAAATCAATAGGTGCACGAGGTAGGAAACCATACACAACTTCAAAAGGGCACATCTTAGTAGTAGAATGCAATGAACGATTATAAGCAAATTCAATATGAGGCAAGCATTCCTCCCACATTTTCTTATTATTCTTCAAAACAGCCCTAAGCATAGTAGACAACGTTCTATTGACTACTTCAGTTTGTCCATCAGTTTGGGGGTGACAAGTAGTACTAAAAAGCAGTTTAGTCCCCAACTTAGCCCATAAACATCTCCAAAAGTGGCTAAGAAATTTAGTATCACGATCTGAAACAATAGTATTTGGCACACCATGCAAGCGAATAATTTCACGAAAGAACAAATCAGCAACATTAACAGCATCATCGCTTTTATGACATGGTATAAAGTGTGCCATTTTCGAGAATCTATCCACGACAACAAATATGCTATCCCTCCCCTTCTTTGTTCGAGGTAAACCTAAAACAAAGTACATAGATATATCCTCCCAAGGAACACTAGGTACAGGCAAAGGCATATATAAACCATGAGGATTGAGTCGTGACTTAGCTTTTTGACATGTAGTGCATCGAGCAATAAAACGCTCAACATCCCGTCTCATCTTTGGCCAAAAGAAATGTGTAGCAAGTACGTCCTCCTTCTTCTTCACGCCAAAATGTCCCATTAATCCTCCTCCATGCGCTTCCTGCAACAACAAAAGACGAACGGAGCTAGCTGGAATGCATAGCTTGTTAGCACGAAACACAAATCCATCGTTAACGACAAACTTGTTCCACATTCTTCCTTCTTTACAATTCTGCATTACATCTTTAAAATCAGCATCATGCACATATTGATCTTTGATGGTCTCTAAACCAAATATTTTGAAGTCAAGTTGTGAAAGCATAGTATAGCGACGAGACAATGCATCAGCAATAACATTTTCTTTTCCCTTCTTGTGTTTAATGACATAAGGGAAAGTCTCAATGAATTCAACCCATTTAGCATGTCTACGATTCAGTTTAGCTTGACTTTTAATATGTTTCAAAGATTCATGATCAGAATGTATAACAAATTCTTTGGGCCATAAATAATGTTGCCATGTTTCTAAAGTCCGAACAAGAGCATATAATTCTTTATCATAAGTAGAATAATTCAGACTAGGCCCACCCAATTTTTCAGAAAAGTATGCAACAGGTTTGCCATCTTCTAATAACACACCTCCTAATCCAATTCCACTAGCATCACATTCAATCTCAAAAGTCTTATTAAAATCAGGAAGTTGGAGTAAAGGAGCATGTGTCAACTTATCTTTCAATACCGTGAAGGCTTCTTCCTGTGCGGTACCCCAAAGAAAAGGCACATCTTTCTTTGTAAGCTCATTGAGAGGTGCAGCAACGGTGCTGAAATCTCTCACAAAACGCCTATAGAATCCAGCGAGGCCAAGAAAACTCCTCACTTGTGTGACCGTTTTGGGCTGCGGCCAACTCTCAATAGCTTCAATCTTGGCTTTATCAACTTCAATTCCCTGTGGAGTAACAACATAGCCAAGAAAAGATACTCGGTCGGTGCAAAAGGTGCACTTCCCAAGGTTACCAAACAAACGTGCATCACGTAGAGCAATAAAAACAGCACGTAAATGTTCCAAATGTTCTTCCAAAGATCTGCTATAAATCAATATGTCATCAAAGTAAACTACCACAAATCGTCTAATGAAAGCACGTAAAACTTCGTTCATTAATCTCATGAAAGTACTAGGTGCATTAGTTAACCCAAAAGGCATGACTAACCACTCATATAATCCAAACTTAGTTTTAAATGCTGTTTTCCATTCATCTCCCAATTTCATACGAATTTGATGGTAGCCACTACGCAAATCAACTTTGGAGAATATTGTAGAGCCACTCAATTCATCAAGCATATCATCTAGCCTAGGAATAGGATGACGATAACGAATAGTAATATTATTAATGCCTCTACAATCAACACACATACGTGATGTACCATCCTTTTTCGGCACTAGAATAATAGGAACAACACAAGGACTAAGGGATTCGCGTATATAACCTTTGTCGAGAAGCTCTTGTACTTGGCGCATAATCTCCTTCGTCTCCTCTGGATTGGTACGGTATGGTTGGCAGTGAAGCACCGGGAATTAAGTCAATCTGATGCTCAATCCCTTGAATAGGCGGTAATCCCGGTGGCACGTCTTGTGGAAAGACGTCAGCGAACTCCTGCAAAATGTTAGTGACAGCAGGAGGCAAAGAGGAAGGCACGTCCTCGAATGAAAATAATGCCTCTTTGCACACAAAAGCATAGCAAACAGATTTGCTGAAATCTAGCTCATCAATATCAGATTTGGTGGCAAATAAACATGCACTTTTCAATTTAATTTCAGAAGCAACACTAGATGGTTTATTATTAGGCTTCATTTGTTGCTCAAATTCTTTTGCCACAATCTGATTTTCACTCTTATTCGTCTCCTGTTTTGCTTTATTAGCTCTATTAATATCATCTTTCAAAATGGAATCAGGAGTCATAGGAAGCAAAGTAATATTTTTACCCTTATGAACAAGAGTATAGTGATTGTTTCTACCATGGTGTACAGAATTTTTATCAAATTGCCATGGTCTACCAAGTAATAAGGAACATGCTTGCATAGGTACCACATCACAATCAACATAATGATAGAGGCAAAGGTGTCCCGTCTTTCGATGAGATGGTGGATTTCGCTTTGGTGGAAGTCGACTTTGACGATCCGACTACGAACGTGCGAGGACGTCGCGCCTTAGCAATCGCTAAACCAACTCCGAGAGGTTATTGACCACGCCGGAGCACGATCAACCTGACCACGAGGGTCTGTTTCCTGCGAGCAAACGAAGAACAAGCATGAAACTGAGATTGCAATTCTGGATATTGCGAATATAAGATGAAAGCTTTATTGATCAAGGTGGGGTTCTGTGACGCCTTTGTCTGGTCGTTGAACACAAACGAAGTACGCGAAGTTGCAGCTATGGCGAACTTTTAATCTAAACAAAACCCAAGGAAAAGCTACTAGATGGATCTACTTATATAGGAGCAAGGGGTGGCGGCCAAGGAGGTGGGAGGATGTCCCAAGGCAGCCTAAAACTAAATCTAGGTCGTACAAGGCCAATGGGCCCAAGTGGAGGTGATGTAACACCTTTGGACTTGTAGTTTGACTCGGATTCTGCTGCAGCATCAGATTGTTTCGTCCACAACTCAACGCTCCGGACGAATTTGAAGGTGATTCCAATTGGGTTGGAAAGTGCACGAAATCTAGTTTCCAACAAAAAAAGAATCACCCAATTCGGAGTCCGTATGAAAAACTTGTGTGCGTTTTGAGTCAGGTATGTCTGTGCAGTCCGAATCTGAATCCAGAACGTGAGAGACTTGGACTCTATCTTCTCTTGGACCAAAAGTGACGTGAGAGAACTTTTTGGACAGCAAATAAACATCTATTTCTTCCTTATCTTCATATGTGGATTGTACAAATGTGCCATACACCTGCAATTAGACAAAACACAAAAGTGTGTGAAGTATTTTTGTTCTGGATAACATAAATAGATTATTGAATAGTTTGCACTAGAAATCACCTGACAAATATGCATATATGCAATATTTTTGGTCATATCCAAGGTAGTCATCTTGATAGAGGCGAGGGTGTCCCGATCTTTCGATGAGATGATAACTATCGATTTGGGTGGAGACGACTTTGACGATCCGACTACAAACGTGCACGACGTTGCGCCTTAGCAATCGCTAAACCAATCTCCTGAGGTTACTGACGATGCCAGAAGCACGGTCAGCCTGACCACGAAGGTCTATTCCTGCAAGCAATCGAAGAACGAGCAAGAATATGATAAAGCAATCTGAATATTGCAAATATATATGAGGTATTGATAATGGTGGGGATCCGTAAGCGGTCTTGGTCTGGTCGTTGGACACAAACGAAGTACACGAAGTTGCAATGGCTAACTTTTAACTAAACAAATCCCAAGGAAAAGCTACTAGATGGATCTACTTATATAGGAGCAAGGGGTGGCGGCCAAGGAGGTGGGAGGATGTCCCAAGGCAGCCTAAAACTAAATCTAGGTCGTACAAGGCCAATGGGCCCAAGTGGAGGTGATGTAACACCTTTGGACTTGTAGTTTGACTCGGATTCTGCTGCAGCATCAGATTGTTTCATCCACAACTCAACGCTCCGGACGAATTTGAAGGTGATTCCAATTGGGTTGGAAAGTGCACGAAATCTAGTTTCCAACAAAAAAAGAATCACCCAATTCGGAGTCCGTATGAAAAACTTGTGTGCGTTTTGAGTCAGGTATATCTGTGCAGTCCGAATCTGAATCCAGAACGTGAGAGACTTGGACTCTATCTTCTCTTGGGCCAAAAGTGACGTGAGAGAACTTTTTGGACAGCAAATAAACATCTCTTTCTTCCTTATCTTCATATGTGGATTGTACAAATGTCCCATACACCTGCAATTAGACAAAACACAAAAGTGTGTGAAGTATTTTTGTTCTGGATAACATAAATAGATTATTGAAAAGTTTGCACTAGAAATCACGTGACAAATATGCATATATGCAATATTTTTGGTCATATCCAAGGTAGTCATGTCCTCATCAACAGCCCCTGCTGCTATACATACTGGACCAATTACTAGAGCTCGTGCACGCCAACTAAATTACCAGGTACTTTCGTTTCTTGGTAATGATTCTAATGTTCATGAGAATATGATGCTGCCTAAATTGGATACATTTGTTTTGCTTACAAATGAAGGGCCTAGCTTGGAGAAGGATGAACATTGGAGCAAGAACAAGCATGGAGATGATGGCATGCGCAAGGGGAACAAGAACGGAGTTACAAGTGATGATTTCAGGACTTTGAAGCCACCATAATGGGTGCATGAAGCCTTGGACGAAATATACAAGATGCCACTTCATAAATTTCGTCCCGAGGCTATTTTAGGTGCTGCGTCACCTTATTATTGGGCCAGGCCCATGTAATTTCGAAATACATAAGTATAGGCTATTTTTAGAGTCCGTATGTGTGGGGAAACAAGAGATAGGCTTGATTTCGGACCCCTCCACCAAGGGCCACGAAATTCCCCCCCTCTTCCTGATAGAGGCGAGGGTGTCCCGATCTTTCGATGAGATGATAACTATCGATTTGGTGGAGACGACTTTGACGATCCGACTACAAACGTGCACGACGTTCCGCCTTAGCAATCGCTAAACCAATCTCCTGAGGTTACTGACGATGCCGGAAGCACGGTCAGCCTGACCACGAAGGTCTATTCCTGCAAGCAATCGAAGAACGAGCAAGAATATGATAAAGCAATCTGAATATTGCAAATATATATGAGGTATTGATAATGGTGGGGATCCGTAAGCGGTCTTGGTCTGGTCGTTGGACACAAACGAAGTACACGAAGTTGCAATGGCTAACTTTTAACTAAACAAATCCCCCAGGAAAAAGCTACTAGATGGATCTACTTATATAGGAGCAAGGGGTGGCGGCCAAGGAGGTGGGAGGACGTCCCAAGGCAGCCTAAAACTAACCCTAGGTCGTACAAGGCTCATGGGCCCAAGTGGAGGTGATGTAACACCTTTGGACTTGTAGTTTGACTCGGATTCTGCTGCAGCATCAGATTGTTTCGTCCACAACTCAACGCTCCGGACGAATTTGAAGGTGATTCCAATTGGGTTGGAAAGTGCACGAAATCTAGTTTCCAACAAAAAAAGAATCACCCAATTCGGAGTCCGTATGAAAAACTTGTGTGCGTTTTGAGTCAGGTATGTCTGTGCAGTCCGAATCTGAATCCAGAACGTGAGAGACTTGGACTCTATCTTCTCTTGGACCAAAAGTGACGTGAGAGAACTTTTTGGACAGCAAATAAACATCTCTTTCTTCCTTATCTTCATATGTGGATTGTACAAATGTCCCATACACCTGCAATTAGACAAAACACAAAAGTGTGTGAAGTATTTTTGTTCTGGATAACATAAATAGATTATTGAATAGTTTGCACTAGAAATCACCTGACAAATATGCATATATGCAATATTTTTGGTCATATCCAAGGTAGTCATGTCCTCATCACATAATCAGCATATGTAGAGATACTAAAATGCACACGAACAGTACGTGTTACCTTAACCTTGCCGCTGTTGTTGAACCATTGGATGTAGTAAGGATGTGGATGTGGTCTTGTGGTGAGAGAAAGCTTCTCCACCATCTCCATGCTAGCCAAGTTGTTGCAGCTCCCTCCGTCTATGATGACGCGCACAGAACGTTCCTTCACAACTCCCTTGGTATGGAACAAATTGTGCCTCTGATTTTGCTCAGCTTGTGTGACCTGCACACTCAAAACACGTTGAGCAACTAAACATTCATACCTGTCAGCGTCTTCAGGAGCCATGTATTGCGTCTCATGATCAGAATCATCTCCACCATGTTCTTCACGTGTAATAAGAGCCAAAGTCTCCTCATCATAGTCACTAGCAGACTCATATCCACCATCCGCGGTAGCAATCATCACACGCGGAGATTTGCATTCTCTCGCATAATGACCTCCTCCCTTACAACGACGACAAATAATATCACTTGTGTGCCCTGTTGATGCCATGGAAGAAGAAGAACGCTGTGCAGGCCCCGCAGGTGCGCTCTTGGCAGATAATGGTGGTTGTGCCTGTTTTCTTGTATCACGGCAGGAGGTGGCACCGGATGGAGGTGCTGGTGCAGTTGAAGTAGAAGATGCACGTGGTGTCCATGATGAAGGTCGGCCTGCAGAAAAGTTAGTTCGCCCCAATGCTTGTCGATCCTGCACTTCACGTTCAGCTTTACAAGCAAGATGGAATAAACGAGTGATATTAGTATACTCCTTATAGTCTAGAATGGTCTGAATCTCTCTATTTAATCCACCCAGAAAACGTGCAAGCATAGCTTCATTCTCCTCAACAATACCACATCTAATCATGCCAGTTTGTAATTCCTGATAATATTCTTCTACAGAATTTTTCCCTTGTCTTAAACGCTGCAATTTTTGAAGCAATTCACGTTGATAATATGGTGGAACCCAACGCGTACGCATAGCAGTTTTCAAAGCAGCCCAAGTAGTTGGAATAGGATACAATCTACAATGTTCAGACCATCATACACATGCAAAACTAGTGAAAGCACAAATGGCAGCAGCAACTCGTCTCTCCTCAGGATATTGTAAACATGTAAATCGTTGTTCAGTTTCTAACTCCCAAATAAGATATATATCAGGAACATATCTACCCTCAAATGGTGGAATATTCAATTTCAGTTTAGGAATATGGACATCATCTCGTACCTGAGGTGGTGGTGCAGGCCTACCATTACGAATATATACCTGAGGTCGACCTGCTGGTGGTGGTACAGGTGGCTGCACGTAGTGTTGATTTTGATCAACCTCATCCTCATAATCTCCCACATAATCATCCTCCTCCGCATCAGCAGCAGGAGCCACAGAAGTATCAACAGTAGCACCAACAGTTTGGCCAAACGCAAGAGGAACACGGCTTGCTCGGCGGAGGTCTGCTTCGCGACGTGGAGGTAGTCGTTGTTGTTGTTGTTGGAGAGGTGCGTTAGGTGCAGCGGGTGGTGGTGGTGGAAGACGCGCGAGCAATTCATTAAACTTGTTATCGAGCTTTGTTTCGAACGTCTTCTCAAGGCCAGTGATCTTCTCCATGGCCTCTTCAAATTTGTTCAGCACATCTTGCACCTGTTCAGTCATCATTTGCTGAAACTTATCATGAAGCTCCTTGTTCGATAAATTCTCCCAGTCAATCTCGTCGGCTTATGATCCTGGCATGGTTAGCAGCAATAGAAACACAGAAGAATATGATCCTACAGACTACGAACAAGTGGTGGTGGTGGGTGTCACAAATCCGTCAAGCAAATCTCAAATTCTTACCAGTTCTTACCCAGCAGCAGGCGGTGATCGGCAACCGTTGTAGTCAAAAACTCTCAAAGCTTGGATAGAGCGATTACCAGGGAGAGTCAAACGCACGACGTAGATGTATGTGGAGCTGGGAAGGCTTATAATATGGTAGCAAAAAGGGTCAGCAATAATCAATTCAGAGATGCAAAGTTGAATAAACGCTCAACGACGGTACTGTGCTGGTCCTAGGCTAGACTGTGCTAGAGACGCGAGCCTAGAACACTAACAAAATCACGGCGCGGCACGTAAACAAGGGAAAAGCACACTCTGAGTTTTTTTTTCGCTCTTTTTTTTTGCGCTACTTTTTTTTTTGCGAAAAATCACTATAATGGCGAGTGTCTCAAAACTATTCCTAGCTCAAACTGACAGGATGGGCACGAAATTTTTTCGACCAATTTTTTTTTCGACTGCCCGGACCCAAAAACTGGAAACGGGTCAAAAAAAACTTCCTATAATGGCACCTGTCTCAAAACACTCAGAAACACCTAAAAATAGGATAGCCAGAATTTTTTTCGAAAAATGCGTTTTCGAAAAATTTTGGGCCTAAACGGAGCGTGGCTACCCGACTCTTTTTTTTTTTCCAAAACCTACTCCGGCAAGGAAACACGAATCGGAATCTAGATGGATCCCGAAAACAAACCTAATAAGCAAAGAACTCGGATTGGTGGTGGATATATGGTGGTGGTATATGGCAGCGGTGGTGGTAGCGGTGGTAGTATATGGATATGGATCGGTGGTGGTATATGGACACGGATTGGTGGTGGTATATGGATACGGATTCGGTGCGGTGGTGGTAGATGGCAGGGGCGATGATGATGGTGCGGCGGCGGCGTGACAACTTATGACCAGAACTCGAAACTCTAAAAGACTAGACTCTAAGACCAGCAACTAGACACGACGATGCAACCGCAAATTCAACAAAGCAAAACCCTAAAAAGATTATGCAAGGCTCAGATTGGTTCGGATATGATGAACTAACCCTAATTTTTTTTGTGGCTTTTTCGTGGACTATAGGTATGAAGACAGACTCGATCTAAACTACGAAAAACTGTAAAATCTCAACGAGCAACCTGGAAATCTGATACCACTTGATAGAGGCAAAGATGTCCCGTCTTTCGATGAGATGATGGATATCGCTTTGGTGGAAGTCGACTTTGACGATCCGACTACGAACGTGCGAGGACGTCGCGCCTTAGCAATCGCTAAACCAACTCCGAGAGGTTATTGACCACGCCGGAGCACGATCAACCTGACCACGAGGGTCTGTTTCCTGCGAGCAAACAAAGAACAAGCAAGAAACTAAGATTGCAATCTGGATATTGCGAATATAAGATGAAAGCTTTATTGATCAAGGTGGGGTTCTGTGACGCCTTTGTCTGGTCGTTGAACACAAACGAAGTACGCGAAGTTGCAGCTATGGCGAACTTTTAATCTAAACAAAACCCAAAGTCTAAACGATGCCCTAAGGGCTGTATATATGGAGGAAGAGGGGGGAATTTCGTGGCCCTTGGTGGAGGGATCCGAAATCAACCCTATCTCTTGTTTCCCCACACATACGGACTCTAAAAATAGCCTATACTTATGTATTTCGAAATTACATGGGCCTGGCCCAATAATAAGGTGACGCAGCACCTAAAATAGCCTCGGGACGAAATTTAGGAAGTGGCATCTTGTATATTTCGTCCAAGGCTTCATGCACCCATTATGGTGGCTTCAAAGTCCTGAAATCATCACTTGTAACTCCGTTCTTGTTCCCCTTGCGCATGCCATCATCTCCATGCTTGTTCTTGCTCCAATGTTCATCCTTCTCCAAGCTAGGCCCTTCATTTGTAAGCAAAACAAATGTATCCAATTTAGGCAGCATCATATTCTCATGAACATTAGAATCGTTACCAAGAAACAAAAGTACCTGGTAATTTAGTTGGCGTGCACGAGCTCTAGTAATTGGTCCAGTATGTATAGCAGCAGGGGCTGTGGGTGTAACAATTGTATTGATGTCCTCATCACCAAGTAGTAGGTATATAATCAGGGTGTAACCGACAATATTCACTCCACCAAACCAAAGCATAACCAGTGAAAGAACCAACCGCAACCTTAACCTTTTTATGTTCATTGAAATTATGGGAAGCAAATATATTTTTTATGTCAAACTCCCATTCAATATATAAAGCAGGTTTAAAACGGCCATTAAATGGTGGTATAGATACATTAACCTGATCATGTGCATTTGGATGTTTGTGCACCTCTCGTGACGGTTGTGGTATTTGCAAAGGTGGTGGCACGTCTCCCGCGATCAACAAAGCCCATGAATTGACTCTGGATCCTGTCATGATTAGTAGAACAAGAAACAAAACCCAAAAATAATGTTCCTATAACTACTAGGATATGGTGGTAAAACGCTCACAGTAAAGCAAATATCAATGTCTTACAAGTTCTTACCATGCAGCAGGCGGTGATCGGCAACCAGCGGTGTCAAGTAACTCCGAATATTGCGTAAAGCGATTGCCAGGGGAGCGTACGTATACACGGTGTAGAAATATGTGGAGCTGGGTTGGCTATATACGGTAGCAAAAGATTAGCAATAATCAATTCAAAGATGCAATGTTGAATAGACGCTCAACGACGGTACTGTGCTGGTCCTAGGCTAGACCGGACTAGAGACGCGAGCCTAGAACACTAATGAGGTCCCGGTGTAGCACAACTAGCATCAATGAAGGATGTAGCTCTTGACAGCAAGATATAAGTGAAGATCACAACGGCAGTGAAGATAATGATGAAAAACAACTGCCAAGCAGGATATACAACAACTCTCTCTCCAACTTTCCTCTTGAAAAGTTTGAGACAATTTTCTGATAAATTCTTTCAAAGAATGCTACTAATTCAAGCTTTCCAATGCAAAAAGAATCACTCAATTCCGAGTTGATATGAGGAGTCAAAGAATTCTAAAACTGGCCTGAAAAATTGGAACAAGTTGTGTTCATGAACTTCGGAGGGCAAAAAGACCTATTTAGAAGCCGATTTTGAGGTGTCAAATATTGAATTAGCTTCTGCAACTATTTAGATGCGGCTCGTCGCTAGCTTCAATTAGAGTACTCACGGAGCCAAAACGGACTTCGTATGAGGAAGATACACCTGTTTTACTGAACAGTGCGCAAAACAGATTCCAATCCGAATTCAGGTACGAGATTGATTCTAGATAGATCCAATTTTTTTTCTTCTCTCTTTTTTTTCTCACGCTTTTTTTTCTTTTTCTTCTCTCTCTTTTTCTTTTTTTTCCTTTTTTCTCTTTTTTTTCTCTATCTTTTTTTTTTCAAGACAAACTAGATAAGATGCAGATTGGATCAGACGAAGATGTGAATGACCTCAACTATGATTATGACAATGAACAGTGCGTAGCACGTGGTGGAAATTAATAGATGGGATGGTGGACAGCGGAAGGGATAATGATGCAGCGGCGGCATGACTAATGTGAACAGAACTCGAAACTCTAAAGGAACTAGACGCTAAGACCAGCAACTTACACGACGATGCAACCGATAATTCAACTATGCAAGCAATGAATAGAAAATTGCAAAGGCTCAGACTGGCTTGGATAAAGGATGAACAGATCTAACTTTTTTTTTGTGGCTTTTTCTTGGACAATAGGTAAGAAAATAAATCTAATCTAGGAAAACTGGAAATTCTCACCGAGCAACCTGAAAACTGATACCACTTGATAGAGGCGGGGGTGTCCCGATCTTTCGATGAGATGATAACTATCGATTTGGTGGAGACGACTTTGACGATCCGACTACAAACGTGCACGACGTTGCGCCTTAGCAATCGCTAAACCAATCTCCTGAGGTTACTGACGATGCCGGAAGCACGGTCAGCCTGACCACGAAGGTCTATTCCTGCAAGCAATCGAAGAACGAGCAAGAATATGATAAAGCAATCTGAATATTGCAAATATATATGAGGTATTGATAATGGTGGGGATCCGGAAGCGGTCTTGGTCTGGTCGTTGGACACAAACGAAGTACACGAAGTTGCAATGGCTAACTTTTAACTAAACAAATCCCAAAGTCTAAACGATGCCCTAAGGGCTGTATATATGGAGGAAGAGGGGGGAATTTCGTGGCCCTTGGTGGAGGAGTCCGAAATCAACCCTATCTCTTGTTTCCCCACACATACAGACTCTAAAAATAGCCTATACTTATGTATTTCGAAATTACATGGGCCTGGCCCAATAATAAGGTGACGCAGCACCTAAAATAGCCTCGGGACGAAATTTATGAAGTGGCATCTTGTATATTTCGTCCAAGGCTTCATGCACCCATTATGGTGGCTTCAAAGTCCTGAAATCATCACTTGTAACTCCGTTCTTGTTCCCCTTGCGCATGCCATCATCTCCATGCTTGTTCTTGCTCCAATGTTCATCCTTCTCCAAGCTAGGCCCTTCATTTGTAAGCAAAACAAATGTATCCAATTTAGGCAGCATCATATTCTCATGAACATTAGAATCATTACCAAGAAACGAAAGTACCTGGTAATTTAGTTGGCGTGCACGAGCTCTAGTAATTGGTCCAGTATGTATAGCAGCAGGGGCTGTGGGTGTAACAATTGTATTGATGTCCTCATCAGGCTTGGATAAAGGATGAACAGATCTAACTTTTTTTTTGTGTGGCTTTTTCTTGGACAATAGGTAAGAAAATAAATCTAATCTAGGAAAACTGGAAATTCTCACCGAGCAACCTGAAAACTGATACCACTTGATAGAGACGAGGGTCCCGATCTTTCGATGAGATGATAACTATCGATTTGGTGGAGACGACTTTCACGATCCGACTACAAACGTGCACGACGTTGTGCCTTAGCAATCGCTAAACCAATCTCCTGAGGTTACTGACGATGCTGGAAGCACGGTCAGCCTGACCACGAAGGTCTATTCCTGCAAGCAATCGAAGAACGAGCAAGAATATGATAAAGCAATCTGAATATTGCAAATATATATGAAGTATTGATAATGGTGGGGATCCGGAAGCGGTCTTGGTCTGGTCGTTGGACACAAACGAAGTACACGAAGTTGCAATGGCTAACTTTTAACTAAACAAATCCCAAGGAAAAGCTACTAGATGGATCTACTTATATAGGAGCAAGGGGTGGAGGCCAAGGAGGTGGGAGGACGTCCCAAGGCAGCCTAAAACTAAATCTAGGTCGTACAAGGCCAATGGGCCCAAGTGGAGGTGATGTAACACCTTTGGACTTGTAGTTTGACTCGGATTCTGCTGCAGCATCAGATTGTTTCGTCCACAACTCAACGCTCCGGACGAATTTGAAGGTGATTCCAATTGGGTTGGAAAGTGCACGAAATCTAGTTTCCAACAAAAAAAGAATCACCCAATTCGGAGTCCGTATGAAAAACTTATGTGCGTTTTGAGTCAGGTGTGTCTGTGCAGTCCGAATCTGAATCCAGAACGTGAGAGACTTGGACTCTATCTTCTCTTGGGCCAAAAGTGATGTGAGAGAACTTTTTGGACAGCAAATAAACATCTCTTTCTTTCTTATCTTCATATGTGGATTGTACAAATGTCCCATACACCTGCAATTAGACAAAACACAAAAGTGTGTGAAGTATTTTTGTTCTGGATAACATAAATAGATTATTGAATAGTTTGCACTAGAAATCACCTGACAAATATGCATATATGCAATATTTTTGGTCATATCCAAGGTAGTCATGTCCTCATCATCTCTTGATAGAGGCGGGGGTGTCCCGATCTTTCGATGAGATGATAACTATCGATTTGGTGGAGACGACTTTGACGATCCGACTACAAACGTGCACGACGTTGCGCCTTAGCAATCGCTAAACCAATCTCCTGAGGTTACTGACGATGCCGGAAGCACGGTCAGCCTGACCACGAAGGTCTATTCCTGCAAGCAATCGAAGAACGAGCAAGAATATGATAAAGCAATCTGAATATTGCAAATATATATGAGGTATTGATAATGGTGGGGATGTGTAAGCGGTCTTGGTCTGGTCGTTGGACACAAACGAAGTACACGAAGTTGCAATGGCTAACTTTTAACTAAACAAATCCCAAGGAAAAGCTACTAGATGGATCTACTTATATAGGAGCAAGGGGTGGAGGCCAAGGAGGTGGGAGGACGTCCCAAGGCAGCCTAAAACTAAATCTAGGTCGTACAAGGCCAATGGGCCCAAGTGGAGGTGATGTAACACCTTTGGACTTGTAGTTTGACTCGGATTCTGCTGCAGCATCAGATTATTTCGTCCACAACTCAACGCTCCGGACGAATTTGAAGGTGATTCCAATTGGGTTGGAAAGTGCACGAAATCTAGTTTCCAACAAAAAAAGAATCACCCAATTCAGAGTCCGTATGAAAAACTTGTGTGCGTTTTGAGTCAGGTGTGTCTGTGCAGTCCGAATCTGAATCCAGAACGTGAGAGACTTGGACTCTATCTTCTCTTGGGCCAAAAGTGACGTGAGAGAACTTTTTGGACAGCAAATAAACATCTCTTTCTTTCTTATCTTCATATGTGGATTGTACAAATGTCCCATACACCTGCAATTAGACAAAACACAAAAGTGTGTGAAGTATTTTTGTTCTGGATAACATAAATAGATTATTGAATAGTTTGCACTAGAAATCACCTGACAAATATGCATATATGCAATATTTTTGGTCATATCCAAGGTAGTCATGTCCTCATCATCTCTTGATAGAGGCGGGGGTGTCCCGATCTTTCGATGAGATGATAACTATCGATTTGGTGGAGACGACTTTGACGATCCGACTACAAACGTGCACGACGTTGCGCCTTAGCAATCGCTAAACCAATCTCCTGAGGTCACTGACGATGCCGGAAGCACGGTCAGCCTGACCACGAAGGTCTATTCCTGCGAGCAATCGAAGAACGAGCAAGAATATGATAAAGCAATCTGAATATTGCAAATATATATGAGGTATTGATAATGGTGGGGATGTGTAAGCGGTCTTGGTCTGGTCGTTGGACACAAACGAAGTACACGAAGTTGCAATGGCTAACTTTTAACTAAACAAATCCCAAGGAAAAGCTACTAGATGGATCTACTTATATAGGAGCAAGGGGTGGAGGCCAAGGAGGTGGGAGGACGTCCCAAGGCAGCCTAAAACTAAATCTAGGTCGTACAAGGCCAATGGGCCCAAGTGGAGGTGATGTAACACCTTTGGACTTATAGTTTGACTCGGATTCTGCTGCAGCATCAGATTGTTTCGTCCACAACTCAACGCTCCGGACGAATTTGAAGGTGATTCCAATTGGGTTGGAAAGTGCACGAAATCTAGTTTCCAACAAAAAAAGAATCACCCAATTCAGAGTCCGTATGAAAAACTTGTGTGCGTTTTGAGTCAGGTGTGTCTGTGCAGTCCGAATCTGAATCCAGAACGTGAGAGACTTGGACTCTATCTTCTCTTGGGCCAAAAGTGACGTGAGAGAACTTTTTGGACAGCAAATAAACATCTCTTTCTTTCTTATCTTCATATGTGGATTGTACAAATGTCCCATACACCTGCAATTAGACAAAACACAAAAGTGTGTGAAGTATTTTTGTTCTGGATAACATAAATAGATTATTGAATAGTTTGCACTAGAAATCACCTGATAAATATGCATATATGCAATATTTTTGGTCATATCCAAGGTAGTCATGTCCTCATCATCTCTTGATAGAGGCGGGGGTGTCCCGATCTTTCGATGAGATGATAACTACCGATTTGGTGGAGACGACTTTGACGATCCGACTACAAACGTGCACGACGTTGCGCCTTAGCAATCGCTAAACCAATCTCCTGAGGTTACTGACGATGCCGGAAGCACGGTCAGCCTGACCACGAAGGTCTATTCCTGCGAGCAATCGAAGAACGAGCAAGAATATGATAAAGCAATCTGAATATTGCAAATATATATGAGGTATTGATAATGGTGGGGATGTGTAAGCGGTCTTGGTCTGGTCGTTGGACACAAACGAAGTACACGAAGTTGCAATGGCTAACTTTTAACTAAACAAATCCCAAGGAAAAGCTACTAGATGGATCTACTTATATAGGAGCAAGGGGTGGAGGCCAAGGAGGTGGGAGGACGTCCCAAGGCAGCCTAAAACTAAATCTAGGTCGTACAAGGCCAATGGGCCCAAGTGGAGGTGATGTAACACCTTTGGACTTGTAGTTTGACTCGAATTCTGCTGCAGCATCAGATTGTTTCGTCCACAACTCAACGCTCCGGACGAATTTGAAGGTGATTCCAATTGGGTTGGAAAGTGCACGAAATCGAGTTTCCAACAAAAAAAGAATCACCCAATTCGGAGTCCGTATGAAAAACTTGTGTGCGTTTTGAGTCAGGTGTGTCTGTGCAGTCCGAATCTGAATCTAGAACGTGAGAGACTTGGACTCTATCTTCTCTTGGGCCAAAAGTGACGTGAGAGAACTTTTTGGACAGCAAATAAACATCTCTTTCTTCCTTATCTTCATATGTGGATTGTACAAATGTCCCATACACCTGCAATTAGACAAAACACAAAAGTGTGTGAAGTATTTTTGTTCTGGATAACATAAATAGATTATTGAATAGTTTGCACTAGAAATCACCTGACAAATATGCATATATGCAATATTTTTGGTCATATCCAAGGTAGTCATGTCCTCATCATCTCTTGATAGAGGCGGGGGTGTCCCGATCTTTCGATGAGATGATAACTATCGATTTGGTGGAGACGACTTTGACGATCCGACTACAAACGTGCACGACGTTGCGCCTTAGCAATCGCTAAACCAATCTCCTGAGGTTACTGACGATGCCGGAAGCACGGTCAGCCTGACCACGAAGGTCTATTCCTGCGAGCAATCGAAGAACGAGCAAGAATATGATAAAGCAATCTGAATATTGCAAATATATATGAGGTATTGATAATGGTGGGGATGTGTAAGCGGTCTTGGTTTGGTCGTTGGACACAAACGAAGTACACGAAGTTGCAATGGCTAACTTTTAACTAAACAAATCCCAAGGAAAAGCTACTAGATGGATCTACTTATATAGGAGCAAGGGGTGGAGGCCAAGGAGGTGGGAGGACGTCCCAAGGCAGCCTAAAACTAAATCTAGGTCGTACAAGGCCAATGGGCCCAAGTGGAGGTGATGTAACACCTTTGGACTTGTAGTTTGACTCGGATTCTGCTGCAGCATCAGATTGTTTCGTCCACAACTCAACGCTCCGGACGAATTTGAAGGTGATTCCAATTGGGTTGGAAAGTGCACGAAATCTAGTTTCCAACAAAAAAAGAATCACCCAATTCAGAGTCCGTATGAAAAACTTGTGTGCGTTTTGAGTCAGGTGTGTCTGTGCAGTCCGAATCTGAATCCAGAACGTGAGAGACTTGGACTCTATCTTCTCTTGGGCCAAAAGTGACGTGAGAGAACTTTTTGGACAGCAAATAAACATCTCTTTCTTTCTTATCTTCATATGTGGATTGTACAAATGTCCCATACACCTGCAATTAGACAAAACACAAAAGTGTGTGAAGTATTTTTGTTCTGGATAACATAAATAGATTATTGAATAGTTTGCACTAGAAATCACCTGACAAATATGCATATATGCAATATTTTTGGTCATATCCAAGGTAGTCATGTCCTCATCATCTCTTGATAGAGGCGAGGGTGTCCCGATCTTTCGATGAGATGATAACTATCGATTTGGTGGAGACGACTTTGACGATCTGACTACAAACGTGCACGACGTTGCGCCTTAGCAATCGCTAAACCAATCTCCTGAGGTTACTGACGATGCCGGAAGCACGGTCAGGCTGACCACGAAGGTCTATTCCTGCGAGCAATCGAAGAACGAGCAAGAATATGATAAAGCAATCTGAATATTGCAAATATATATGAGGTATTGATAATGGTGGGGATGTGTAAGCGGTCTTGGTCTGGTCGTTGGACACAAACGAAGTACACGAAGTTGCAATGGCTAACTTTTAACTAAACAAATCCCAAGGAAAAGCTACTAGATGGATCTACTTATATAGGAGCAAGGGGTGGAGGCCAAGGAGGTGGGAGGACGTCCCAAGGCAGCCTAAAACTAAATCTAGGTCGTACAAGGCCAATGGGCCCAAGTGGAGGTGATGTAACACCTTTGGACTTGTAGTTTGACTCGGATTCTGCTGCAGCATCAGATTGTTTCGTCCACAACTCAACGCTCCGGACGAATTTGAAGGTGATTCCAATTGGGTTGGAAAGTGCACGAAATCTAGTTTCCAACAAAAAAAGAATCACCCAATTCGGAGTCCGTATGAAAAACTTATGTGCGTTTTGAGTCAGGTGTGTCTGTGCAGTCCGAATCTGAATCCAGAACGTGAGAGACTTGGACTCTATCTTCTCTTGGGCCAAAAGTGATGTGAGAGAACTTTTTGGACAGCAAATAAACATCTCTTTCTTTCTTATCTTCATATGTGGATTGTACAAATGTCCCATACACCTGCAATTAGACAAAACACAAAAGTGTGTGAAGTATTTTTGTTCTGGATAACATAAATAGATTATTGAATAGTTTGCACTAGAAATCACCTGACAAATATGCATATATGCAATATTTTTGGTCATATCCAAGGTAGTCATGTCCTCATCATCTCTTGATAGAGGCGGGGGTGTCCCGATCTTTCGATGAGATGATAACTATCGATTTGGTGGAGACGACTTTGACGATCCGACTACAAACGTGCACGACGTTGCGCCTTAGCAATCGCTAAACCAATCTCCTGAGGTTACTGACGATGCCGGAAGCACGGTCAGCCTGACCACGAAGGTCTATTCCTGCAAGCAATCGAAGAACGAGCAAGAATATGATAAAGCAATCTGAATATTGCAAATATATATGAGGTATTGATAATGGTGGGGATGTGTAAGCGGTCTTGGTCTGGTCGTTGGACACAAACGAAGTACACGAAGTTGCAATGGCTAACTTTTAACTAAACAAATCCCAAGGAAAAGCTACTAGATGGATCTACTTATATAGGAGCAAGGGGTGGAGGCCAAGGAGGTGGGAGGACGTCCCAAGGCAGCCTAAAACTAAATCTAGGTCGTACAAGGCCAATGGGCCCAAGTGGAGGTGATGTAACACCTTTGGACTTGTAGTTTGACTCGGATTCTGCTGCAGCATCAGATTGTTTCATCCACAACTCAACGCTCCGGACGAATTTGAAGGTGATTCCAATTGGGTTGGAAAGTGCACGAAATCTAGTTTCCAACAAAAAAAGAATCACCCAATTCGGAGTCCGTATGAAAAACTTGTGTGCGTTTTGAGTCAGGTATATCTGTGCAGTCCGAATCTGAATCCAGAACGTGAGAGACTTGGACTCTATCTTCTCTTGGGCCAAAAGTGACGTGAGAGAACTTTTTGGACAGCAAATAAACATCTCTTTCTTCCTTATCTTCATATGTGGATTGTACAAATGTCCCATACACCTGCAATTAGACAAAACACAAAAGTGTGTGAAGTATTTTTGTTCTGGATAACATAAATAGATTATTGAAAAGTTTGCACTAGAAATCACGTGACAAATATGCATATATGCAATATTTTTGGTCATATCCAAGGTAGTCATGTCCTCATCAACAGCCCCTGCTGCTATACATACTGGACCAATTACTAGAGCTCGTGCACGCCAACTAAATTACCAGGTACTTTCGTTTCTTGGTAATGATTCTAATGTTCATGAGAATATGATGCTGCCTAAATTGGATACATTTGTTTTGCTTACAAATGAAGGGCCTAGCTTGGAGAAGGATGAACATTGGAGCAAGAACAAGCATGGAGATGATGGCATGCGCAAGGGGAACAAGAACGGAGTTACAAGTGATGATTTCAGGACTTTGAAGCCACCATAATGGGTGCATGAAGCCTTGGACGAAATATACAAGATGCCACTTCATAAATTTCGTCCCGAGGCTATTTTAGGTGCTGCGTCACCTTATTATTGGGCCAGGCCCATGTAATTTCGAAATACATAAGTATAGGCTATTTTTAGAGTCCGTATGTGTGGGGAAACAAGAGATAGGGTTGATTTCGGACCCCTCCACCAAGGGCCACGAAATTCCCCCCCTCTTCCTCCATATATACAGCCCTTAGGGCATCGTTTAGACTTTGGGTTTTGTTTAGATTAAAAGTTCGCCATAGCTGCAACTTCGCGTACTTCGTTTGTGTTCAACGACCAGACAAAGGCGTCACAGAACCCCACCTTGATCAATAAAGCTTTCATCTTATATTCGCAATATCCAGATTGCAATCTTAGTTTCTTGGTTGTTCTTCGTTTGCTCGCAGGAAACAGACCCTCGTGGTCAGGTTGATCGTGCTCCGGCGTGGTCAATAACCTCTCGGAGTTGGTTTAGCGATTGCTAAGGCGCGACGTCCTCGCACGTTCGTAGTCGGATCGTCAAAGTCGACTTCCACCAAAGCGATATCCATCATCTCATCGAAAGATCGGGACCCTCGCCTCTATCAGTTTTTGACTACAACGGTTGCCGATCACCGCCTGCTGCTGGGTAAGAACTGGTAAGAATTTGAGATTTGCTTGACGGATTTGTGACACCCACCACCACCACTTGTTCGTAGTCTGTAGGATCATATTCTTGTGTGTTTCTATTGCTGCTAACCATGCCAGGATCACAAGCCGACGAGATTGACTGGGAGAATTTATCGAACAAGGAGCTTCATGATAAGTTTCAGCAAATGATGACTGAACAGGTGCAAGATGTGCTGAACAATTTTGAAGAGGCCATGGAGAAGATCACTGGCCTTGAGAAGACGTTCGAAACAAAGCTCGATAACAAGTTTAATGAATTGCTCGCGCGTCTTCCACCACCACCACCCGCTGCACCTAACGCACCTCTCCAACAACAACAACAACGACTACCTCCACGTCGCGAAGCAGACCTCCGCCGAGCAAGCCGTGTTCCTCTTGCGTTTGGCCAAACTGTTGGTGCTGCTGTTGATACTTCTGTGGCTCCTGCTGCTAATGCGGAGGAGGATGATTATGTGGGAGATTATGAGGATGAGGTTGATCAAAATCAACACTACATGCAGCCACCTGTACCACCACCAGCAGGTCGACCTCAGGTATATATTCGTAATGGTAGGCCTGCACCACCACCTCAGGTACGAGATGATGTCCACTTGATAGAGGCGAGGGTGTCCCGATCTTTCGATGAGATGATAACTATCGATTTGGTGGAGACGACTTTGACGATCCGACTACAAACGTGCACGACGTTGCGCCTTAGCAATCGCTAAACCAACTCCGAGAGGTTATTGACCACGCTGGAGCACGATCAACCTGACCACGAAGGTCTATTCCTGCAAGCAATCGAAGAACGAGCAAGAATATGATAAAGCAATCTGAATATTGCGAATATATATGAAGTATTGATAATGGTGGGGATCCGTAAGCGGTCTTGGTCTGGTCGTTGGACACAAACGAAGTACACGAAGTTGCACTGGCTAACTTTTAACTAAACAAATCCCAAGGAAAAGCTACTAGATGGATCTACTTATATAGGAGCAAGGGATGGCGGCCAAGGAGGTGGGAGGACGTCCCAAGGCAGCCTAAAACTAAATCTAGGTCGTACAAGGCCAATGGGCCCAAGTGGAGGTGATGTAACACCTTTGGACTTGTAGTTTGACTCGGATTCTGCTGCAGCATCAGATTGTTTCGTCCACAACTCAACGCTCCGGACGAATTTGAAGGTGATTCCAATTGGGTTGGAAAGTGCACGAAATCTAGTTTCCAACAAAAAAAGAATCACCCAATTCGGAGTCCGTATGAAAAACTTGTGTGCGTTTTGAGTCAGGTGTGTCTGTGCAGTCCGAATCTGAATCTAGAACGTGAGAGACTTGGACTCTATCTTCTCTTGGGCCAAAAGTGACGTGAGAGAACTTTTTGGACAGCAAATAAACATCTCTTTCTTCCTTATCTTCATATGTGGATTGTACAAATGTCCCATACACCTGCAATTAGACAAAACACAAAAGTGTGTGAAGTATTTTTGTTCTGGATAACATAAATAGATTATTGAATAGTTTGCACTAGAAATCACCTGACAAATATGCATATATGCAATATTTTTGGTCATATCCAAGGTAGTCATGTCCTCATCAGATGGTGCGGGATGGCGAGATCCGGGACGCGGGGAGGCGTTTGGATGACGGGATTGGTGGATCTCGTCCAGTCCGAGTGGATCCGGCCGGAGAGATCTCCGGCGAACTCCGGCGCGGTTCTGGCGATGACGGAAGAGGCCGGCGACGAGGAGGCGGAGGGACACGGTAACGTGGAGGCAGCGGGTCATGGCACCCTTGGCGGCGACGACCGAAGGTGGGCGGCGCGGCGCAGCAATGGTGCTTGCGGCGGCGCGGCGAGCTCCGATGAAGGCGGCGCCGGCGACGACGGCCTTGGGCACGGCCCGGCGAGAAGGCGGCGGAGCGCGGGAGGAGAGGCGCGCGAGGGCGGCGGAGATGCGGCAAAGTCCGGCGATGTGGCGGCGGGGTCGCGGCCTCTGGTGAGGTCCAGGTGGCCGGCGGGAGGCGTTGTGGCGGCGGCGAGGCTGCGGGTCTCCTCGGGCCCGGCGCGGCCCGGGGCGGGCCGGCGATGGGCCTGACGGGCGCGCTCGGCGATGTGGGCGCCCCTGATGATGTGGCGACGCGGGACTGGTTGCACGCAGCGGCGGCGATGATGTGGCGGCCTCCCATTGGATGGAGCGATGTGGAGGGGCGCGGTGGACATGCCCGGCGCGGTGAGGACGCGTCCGGCGGCGCGGGGAGGTGGTAGACTAGGGTTTCGTTCGCGAAAATGGACGGGGAGGGCATATTTATAGGTAGAGGGAGCTAGGAGAGTCCAAATGAGGTGCGGTTTTCGGCCACACGATCGTGATCGAACGACCGAGATGATGGAGGAGGTTCAAGTGGGTTTTGGGTCAAAATGGAGGGGTGTTGGGCTGAACCACACACGAGGCCTTTTCGGTCCCTCGGTTAACCGTTGGAGTATCAAACGAAGTCCAAATGGTACGAAACTTGACAGGCGGTCTACCAGTAGTAAACCAAGGCCGCTTAGCAAGTCTCGGTCCAATCCGGAAATGTTTAATCTCCACACACGAGAAGAAGATAGAAATGACCACCGGAGGAGAACGAAGCGCCAGAATGCAAAACTGGCAACGGGGAAAATGCTCGGATGCATGAGACGAACACGTATGCAAAAGAAATGCACATGATGACATGATATGCAATGCTTGACACGCAAGCAATGAGAAGGCAACAATAGCAAATAACTGGACGACACCTGGCACATCGGTCTCGGGGCGTTACATTTACCTTGTCGCAGAGATGTAGCGGATGTAGGTACGGACGTTGACAATGTACCATACTCTTGAGATGATGTCGCGGTCACAATCCGAGGTGGGGCTACTCTAGTGGTGCAACAGTGGAGTAACCAACCGGCGGTGGTGAGCATGAACTGGAATAGTAGTTGTTGTAGTCACCCAATGCATCCTCCTGTATCTGTCTCTCAGAGGTACAAGCAGGGACATACATACCAGTAATGCAACAAGGAATATACTGAAATCTTGCTTGAATATCATGGTTCAAACCACCAAAAAAATCTATTCATTGTATCATCCTCAGATTCTTCTATGTCACAATGATGCATATAAGATTTGAACTCTTGGTAGTAAGCATGAACAGTGTTGTTGCCTTGTTTAAATTGTTCAAATTTGCGAAGCAATTCACGACGATAGTAAGAAGGGAAAAATTGTTGTCTCATTATAGCTTTCAAAACTTTCCAAGTTCTGGGTTGGTTATCAATGTTTTTCTTACAATGTACACTCCACCAAATAGAAGCAAACCCAGTAAATGCTCTAGTGGTAGCTCGTACTCTCTCAAGTTCAGAAAAATCATGGTGACTAAAAACTTGTTCTACTTCAAGCTCCCAAGCTAGATAAATAGAAGGATTAAATCTACCCTCAAATGATGGTAAAGAGATAACCTGACCATATGCTTGTGTGTGTTGTCGCAACTCTCGTGATGGTGAAGATGTGTCCGTCATCCAAGAACTTCTATCTCCAGAACCTGTCATGGTTAGTAGAAACAAGAAACAAAATTCAAGAATAATGTTCCTATGAACTACTAGGGTATGGTGGTAAAACGCTCACAGTATAGCAAATATCAATATCTTACAAGTCCTTACCATGCAACAGGTGGTGATAGGCAACCAGCAGTGTCAAATAACTCCGAAGATTGTGTAAAGCGATTACCAGTGGAACATACATATACACGGTGTAGAAATATGTGGAGCTGGGTTGGCTATATATGGTAGCAAAAGATTAGCAATAATCAATTCAAAGATGCAATGTTGAATAAACGCTCAACGACGGTACTGTGCTGGTCCTAGGCTAGACCAAACTAGAGAAGCGAGCCTAGAACACTAAGGAGGTCACGCCGTAGCACAACTAGCATCAATAAAGGATATGAAGTAGCTCTGGACAACAAGATATAAGTGAAGATCACAACGGCAGTAAAGAAAATGATGTGAAACAACAGCCAAGCAGGATATATCAACAACTTTGTCTCCAACTTTCCTCTGGAAAAGTTTGTGCCAATTTTTTGATAATTTTTTTCAAGAATGGTATTGACTCAAGCTTTCCAATGCAAAAGGAATCACTCAATTCTGAGTTGATATGAGGAGTCGAAAAATTTGAAAACTGGCGTGAAAAACTGGAATAAGCTATGTTCGTGCACTTCGAAGAGAAAAAATACCTATTTAGAATCCGATTTTGAGGTGCCGAATATTGAACATGTTTCTTAAACTATTTAGATGCGGCTCGTCACTAGCTTTCATTTGACTACTTGCGGAGCCAAAACAGACTTCGTATGAGGAAGTTATGCCTGTTTTACTGAACAGTGCACAAAACAGATTCTAATCCGAATTCAACTACGAGATTGAGTCTAGATATATCCGAATTTTGTTTTTTTTTCTTCTCTCTTTTTTTCCTCACACTTTTTTTTCTTTTTCTTTCTCTTTTCTTCTGACTTTTTTTTTACTTTTTTACTTTTTTTCTTTTTTTTACAAGCCCTTTCTCAATTTGAGCTTTTAACTTCTTATTTTCCTCTTGAAGGGAGGTGCAATCATGAGCAAAGTTAGCCGTACAAGCATCATCATTTAAATCAATATGAGGTACAGAAGTGAGAGCCTTAATGGTTGTAGCTTTTAGTTGAGCATAAGACTCGGTGAGAGCAATGAGGTCACCTTTGACAACCTTGGAACTAATCACAAGGAAGTCATGCTCCTCAACAAGTCTTGTATGATCAACTAGAAGTTTTTCAACTCTAACGTTAAGAGCATCTTTATTCTCAAGAGCAAGTTGCAAAGCATCGTTGGTTTTAACAAAGTCAATTTGATGAGCAGATAAGGCTTCCTCAAGCGATGCTCTCATGACACTCTCTTCATTAAGTTCGTGCTCGAGCAGATCAACTCTCTCTTTTTCCTCTATAAGGAGGTTCTCAACGTTCTCAATAAAGTCATCGCGTTCGGCGAGTGACTTAAGGAGATTGCCAAAACGAGCACGAGCTTCACCATGAAGAGTTTTCATGAAAGCCATTAAGGATTCCTCATCATTATACAAACCCTCCTCACACTCATCCTCCACTATCTCACATGAGACATTGGGAGTGTAGTTGTCGGGTCTCTTGGGTTTGGATTTTGTTCTGGATAACATAAATAGATTATTGAATAGTTTGCATTAGAAATCACCTGACAAATATGCATGAATGCAATATTTTTGGTCGTATCCAAGGTAGTCATGTCCTCATCATAGAACCGATAACCTGAGATAAAGTTTAGCAACCGATATTAGTTCAACTAACCACATTGTCATCACACCAAAATATAGCTTAAGTGCCCTTAGCACTTTCAGTCTCCCCCTTTTTGGGGCATTGATGACAACGTTGTTAGAGCATGGCAAAGAGGATAAACAGATAGAAGGCCATGGAAGAAATAATGATCTTGATATCTCCCTCTATATGTGTGCCCGAAAACAAGAATGCATCTAGTACACCCATAGGAGATTCGACCAAGATCATTATTGATAAGTCATGAGATTCATCAAAATAAACCTATAATGGTGCCTAGATCTCATGACACAGTGTGATGAGCAAATAATGTGAGACCCAATAAGTATAAGAGGATAATAGCAAGGTTCAATAATAAAGCTAGAGACTCACAATAACGCTAGAGGCTCACAACCACACAGACGGAAAGGAAATAAGAGTATCTCAAGCCAACTAAAACCAACCAACAACGAGAAACACGAGGCTTGAGATCTCAACACACACACGAACACAACAACCACACACACCACTTCTCCCCCTTTGTCATCAAGACAACAAAAAGGAGACAAATGGCGACACGAGACCCACCAGACAAGAGGAGGAGCACTCGAGGCATCATCATCATCATCATCAAAACGCCACCCGACCATTGGGAAAGACCGAGCAGTGGCCTCACTATCGACGTCCTCAGAACCTGGACCGACCTCCTCACCAGCAGCAGCCCTTGCTGCCTTTTGCTCACGCCGAACAAGCTTCTCCTTGTTGATTTCCTTGATCTGATGACGCTGAATTGACTGACACATCTTGAACATGTTGCTCAAGGTCTTGAACAGCGACGTCTTCTCTCCCTTGGCAAAGATGGCCTCAGAGCCAACAGACTTGGCCTTACCACGAGGGATCCGTGCAGTAGAGGACATGCCTGGAGTGTAAGTAGCACGATCCTCAGGCCTAGGGTTGCGCCCCTTCTTGATGGGCACATAGGGAGCAGGAGCAGCTGGGGTCCAGTTGGAGTTGCGCTTGGGAACAGCAGTCTTGAAGCTAGCAAGGTACTTTGCTGGACAGACGGTCTCAATCAACGCCTGTATGAAAGGAGCGTAGGTCAAAGACTTGTTCTCTTGTACAAATTGACGCAGCTCGTAGTACATGAAATCCAGAACATCCACTTTCTTCTTCTGATGAAGATACACAAAGACATCAAGCATGGAGCTCCAATGTTATGGGAATCCCCGGTCTTTGGAGTGAGGGTATACCGCAGGATATGGCACATGGTGTCATAGAGGGGCAAGAGGTCTTTGATTGACCCAGTGACAAATGACTTCTCTTGTTTGTAAGCAAAGGCAATCTCATCCTTAGTGCGCTGCCCACTTTCCCGAACAATGCCAAACTCATCAGAAACAGATTCTTCATCCATGAATGGGTAGGGAATGATCTCGGAGAACTTTGCCATAGGAGCTGAGCACTGATACGTTCCATACATCCATGTGAGCGTGCGAGCAGAATCATTGGAGAAGTACAGAGTGGCAAAGAACTACATCACTAGATCTTCATTGTAGGGGTGGTTGAAGGTGACAAACAGAATCAGACCCAGTCGTCCAATAGCGGAGTACACACCGGGATACAGATGATCATTGTCGCGCAAAATCTCAGTGTTGACTTGCTTGTGAGGAGCAAACTTCTTTGACTTGGTCATAAGAAGCTCATGATAGATTCTTTGCTGAAACCCATTCTTGAAATGGGGATCCATTCCCATACTCGTGGCCTTAACATACGAATGGTTCTTTCTGTCAGCCCAGATCTCTGGCTTGGTCCACTTGACAAGAGGCATATTCCGGAGGTCACGCCTGCTCGGAGTGGCTTCCTCCGGACTAGACTCCTCTTCCTCTTCTTCATCTTCCTCATCACGATCATCTTCTTCATCTTCCTCACCACGATCCTCTTCTTATTCTATCTCATCATCTTGTGAGTCATATTCTTCCTCAGATTCATCGGAAGCCTCAACAACGGGCTGCTTTGAGGCTGCACGGCGAGCATGGCCCTGACCTGTCCCAGACCCTTGACCCATGCCTTCAGACGGCTGACGACAAGCAATGCTGAAGTCCTTCGATCCTCCTTTTGCACGCTTGCGACGAAGCTCAGACCTCTTGTCAGCGGAGTCTGAAACACACACAAAAACCCAACAACACAAAGCACGAGGCACAAATGAGTACAAGTGCAAGATAAATGGCAAGGAGATAGACAAAAGTCTAGGCAATAGTTCCTGGATAGCCCGTGCGCACGGGGGTTTAGACCCCGTGGGCACAGGGGTCAAACACCTCGTGGACACGGGGGTCTCCCAGCGGCAGCCACTATCAGAAAGAGCTCCGGGAGTGGGTGCAGCAGAGGGACCAACGGATCTACGCACTAGACTTCTATCTACAAACTAGTTGAGGCCAAACGAATCAAGGGAGCAAAGAAACCCTAAAGCTAGAACAAAAGAGGGGAACTCAAGGAGATGGAACAAGAGGAGAGGACCAACCGGAGGAGGACCCCATCAAGATCTAGATCCACAAAGGAAGAACTCCGACAAGGCCCGGAGGACCTCCGGCGAGTGGAGGCGACGGCGGCGGCGCTGGAGGCTTCCTGGGGAGTGGAGGGGGCGAATGGGTGGGAATGGACCCAAGCCCCCCCATGCCCCACCTCTTCAGGACCAGAAACCGCAGACCCCGTGCGCACGGGCTAAGTGAGCCCCGTGCGCACGGGGGTCCCATGCGCATGGTTCAGAACCCGTGGGCATGATACAGGCCTGTGCGCATGGGGTATTCAGGAACTTTGACATGAGTGGATTTTTTTAAATACAGGGCTGAGTGTATACTCTTACCCCTACTTCACAAGGCACTCGGTCTATGTTTCTGAACACGCCGCGAGGAAAGTCCTATTGATAGAGGCGGGGTGTCCCGATCTTTCGATGAGATGATAACTATCGATTTGGTGGAGACGACTTTGACGATCCGACTACAAACGTGCACGACGTTGCGCCTTAGCAATCGCTAAACCAATCTCCTGAGGTTACTGACGATGCCGGAAGCACGGTCAGCCTGACCACGAAGGTCTATTCCTGCAAGCAATCGAAGAATGAGCAAGAATATGATAAAGCAATCTGAATATTGCAAATATATATGAGGTATTGATAATGGTGGGGATCCGTAAGCGGTCTTGGTCTGGTCGTTGGACACAAACAAAGTACACGAAGTTGCAATGGCTAACTTTTAACTAAACAAATCCCAAGGAAAAGCTACTAGATGGATCTACTTATATAGGAGCAAGGGGTGGCGGCCAAGGAGGTGGGAGGACGTCCCAAGGCAGCCTAAAACTAAATCTAGGTCGTACAAGGCCAATGGGCCCAAGTGGAGGTGATGTAACACCTTTGGACTTGTAGTTTGACTCGGATTCTGCTGCAGCATCAGATTGTTTCGTCCACAACTCAACGCTCCGGACGAATTTGAACGTGATTCCAATTGGGTTGGAAAGTGCACGAAATCTAGTTTCCAACAAAAAAAGAATCACCCAATTCGGAGTCCGTATGAAAAACTTGTGTGCGTTTTGAGTCAGGTGTGTCTGTGCAGTCCGAATCTGAATCCAGAACGTGAGAGACTTGGACTCTATCTTCTCTTGGGCCAAAAGTGACGTGAGAGAACTTTTTGAACAGCAAATAAACATCTCTTTCTTCCTTATCTTCATATGTGGATTGTACAAATGTCCCATACACCTGCAATTAGACAAAACACAAAAGTGTGTGAAGTATTTTTGTTCTGGATAACATAAATAGATTATTGAATAGTTTGCACTAGAAATCACCTGACAAATATGCATATATGCAATATTTTTGGTCATATCCAAGGTAGTCATGTCCTCATCATCCTCCCCTTCTTGAAAATAAAGCCGTCCTCGGCGTTGCTTAATCTGAAATGTGGCTAACAAAAGAGACAAGGTGTACATGTTGTATATGTATATGTCATCCATTTTTACTTCCCTTGATTTTTGCATATATGACACATGAATAGATGAGTAACTTGCATAGTTCATAAAATCCAAAGCCAAAAAATTAGCACAAGAAGTAGAAGGCATGAAAATATTGCAACTCAGTTTGCACATATAAGTGAAGCTCTTATTCATTTCAAAAGATTGACAATGTTCATCATTAAACCATCCCAACATTGGTGAATAAACCTTACTTGCATCAAATTTACATGCTACAACATGCTTAAATAAGCAAACATGCAATAAGTCATTCAACACAGAATCATCACCAAGATTAGAGGTCATATCAAAATGATTAAACATTGGTTCTTTTGCATCAATAGTTAATTCAATGGGTGCACTCAAAATTATTGGTATTTCAGTTGTTTCATCACATGGCAAAGTCAAATTATCAACGTAGTCCTCTAAAATAGGTGGTGTGATCAAAGTAGTGGGTAGCTCATCAGATGGTGCATTCAAATTGACAAGGCATTCATCATTCTCATGTATAGATGGAAGATCAGTACCTTTGTCATTACCTCTTATGATCAACTCAGATGATGTAGCCACTCTCGGGGGCGATGTGTCACATGGTGGAGGTGATGTAGTCCTGACAACAACGGATGTGGTTGTCATAGTATGCCTAGTAGTTGAAGGAACAATCATATCAACTCTTGGAATGTGCACCGTGCGCTTGTTCTCCTCGTGGCCAACACGTCGTTTTATTTCCTGTTCAGCTTTACAAGCAAGATGAAACAAATGGTCCATAGGATAACACTCTTCATGAATTAGTATCTCTTGAATATCACGGTTTAATCCTCCCCAAAATCTATCCATAAAATCATCTTCACTTTCTTCTAAAGAGGAATGCAACAAGGTAGTTTGTAAATCATCATAATATTTTGTTACAGTTTCACTACCTTGTTTTAAGTGTTGCAACTTCTTAATCATGTCACGAGTATAATAAGCAGGGACGAAAGTATGTCGCATGGCAAGTTTCAAATCATCCCAAGTAGTAGGTATATAATCAGGGTGTAACCGACAATATTCACTCCACCAAACCAAAGCATAACCAGTGAAAGAACCAACCGCAACCTTAACCTTTTTATGTTCATCGAAATTATGGGAAGCAAATATATTTTTTATGTCGAACTCCCATTCAATATATAAAGCAGGTTTAAAACGGCCATTAATGGTGGTATAGATACATTAACCTGATCATGTGCATTTGGATGTTTGTGCACCTCTCGTGACGGTTGTGGTATTTGCAAAGGTGGTGGCACGTCTCCCGCGATCGACAAAGCCCATGAATTGACTCTGGATCCTGTCATGATTAGTAGAACAAGAAACAAAATAATGTTCCTATAACTACTAGGATGTGGTGGTAAAACGCTCACAGTAAAGCAAATATCAATGTCTTACAAGTTCTTACCATGCAGCAGGCGGTGATCGGCAACCAGCGGTGTCAAGTAACTCCGAATATTGAGTAAAGCGATTGCCAGGGGAGCGTACGTATACACGGTGTAGAAATATGTGGAGCTGGGTTGGCTATATATGGTAGCAAAAGATTAGCAATAATCAATTCAAAGATGCAATGTTGAATAAACGCTCAACGACGGTACTGTGCTGGTCCTAGGCTAGACCGGACTAGAGACGTGAGCCTAGAACACTAATGAGGTCACGGCGTAGCACAACTAGCATCAATGAAGGATACTAAGTAGCTCTTGACAGCAAGATATAAGTGAAGATCACAACGGCAGTGAAGATAATGATGAAAAACAACTGCCAAGCAGGATATACAACAACTCTCTCTCCAACTTTCCTCTTGAAAAGTTTGAGACAATTTTCTGATAAATTCTTTCAAAGAATGCTACTAGCTCAAGCTTTCCAATGCAAAAAGAATCACTCAATTCCGAGTTGATATGAGGAGTCAAAGAATTCTAAAACTGGCCTAAAAAATTGGAACAAGCTGTGTTCACGAACTTCAGAGGGCAAAAAGACCTATTTAGAAGCCGATTTTGAGGTGTCAAATATTGAACAAGCTTCTGCAACTATTTAGATGCGGCTCGTCGCTAGCTTCAATTTGTGTACTCACGGAGCCAAAATGGACTTCGTATGAGAAAGATACACCTGTTTTACTGAACAGTGTGCAAAACAGATTCCAATCCGAATTCAGGTACGAGATTGATTCTAGATAGATCCGGTTTTTTTTCTTCTCTCTTTTTTTTTCTCACGCTTTTTTTTTCTTTTTCTTCTCTCTTTTTCTTTTTTTTTCCTCTCTTTTTTTCCTCTATCTTTTTTTTCTCCCTCTTTCCAAGACAAACCAGATAAGATGCAGATTGGATCAGGCGAAGATGTGAATGACCTCAACTATGATTATGACAATGAACAGTGCGTAGCACGTGGTTGATATGGTGGACAGCGGAATGGATAATGATGCAGCGGCGGCGTGACTAATGTGAACAGAACTCGAAACTCTAAAGGAACTAGACACTAAGACCAGCAACTAACACGACGATGCAACCGATAATTCAACTATGCAAGCAATGAATAGAAAATTGCAAAGGCTCAGACTGGCTTGGATAAAGGATGAACAGATCTAACTTTTTTATGGCTTTTTCATGGACTGTAGGTATGAATGACAGATGCGATCTAAACTATGAAAAACTGTAAAATCTCACCGAGCAACCTGAAAACTGATACCACTTGATAGAGGCGGAGTGTCCCGATCTTTCGATGAGATGATAACTATCGATTTGGTGGAGACGACTTTGACGATCCGACTACAAACGTGCACAACGTTGCGCCTTAGCAATCGCTAAACCAATCTCCTGAGGTTACTGACGATGCCGGAAGCACGGTCAGCCTGACCACGAAGGTCTATTCCTGCAAGCAATCGAAGAATGAGCAAGAATATGATAAAGCAATCTGAATATTGCAAATATATATGAGGTATTGATAATGGTGGGGATCCGTAAGCGGTCTTGGTCTGGTCGTTGGACACAAACAAAGTACACGAAGTTGCAATGGCTAACTTTTAACTAAACAAATCCCAAGGAAAAGCTACTAGATGGATCTACTTATATAGGAGCAAGGGGTGGCGGCCAAGGAGGTGGGAGGACGTCCCAAGGCAGCCTAAAACTAAATCTAGGTCGTACAAGGCCAATGGGCCCAAGTGGAGGTGATGTAACACCTTTGGACTTGTAGTTTGACTCGGATTCTGCTGCAGCATCAGATTGTTTCGTCCACAACTCAACGCTCCGGACTAATTTGAAGGTGATTCCAATTGGGTTGGAAAGTGCACGAAATCTAGTTTCCAACAAAAAAAGAATCACCCAATTCGGAGTCCGTATGAAAAACTTGTGTGCGTTTTGAGTCAGGTGTGTCTGTGCAGTCCGAATCTGAATCCAGAACGTGAGAGACTTGGACTCTATCTTCTCTTGGGCCAAAAGTGACGTGAGAGAACTTTTTGAACAGCAAATAAACATCTCTTTCTTCCTTATCTTCATATGTGGATTGTACAAATGTCCCATACACCTGCAATTAGACAAAACACAAAAGTGTGTGAAGTATTTTTGTTCTGGATAACATAAATAGATTATTGAATAGTTTGCACTAGAAATCACCTGACAAATATGCATATATGCAATATTTTTGGTCATATCCAAGGTAGTCATGTCCTCATCACCTATCACTATGGAAAGGGTATATGTGGAGCACTTGTACCAAAAAGAAGCGAGGAGAACCAACCAAAAAAAGAAACACCACACCACACACATGAAAGAAACACGGACAAAACCCTCAAGCGAGGGCGGTGGCCGAGGCCACCATGTTTGAGTTTACTTGGTATGGCACCGCGAAGATATGAACCTTGGGCCCAAGACCAATACTCATCTTTGAAGCACAAGTACCACCTAAAGTGGCTTATGTGAAAGATTCTGTTTGTTTTATGCACTTCTAGGATAAGATAGCTCATGAGTTGAGCTAGCTCCCCCTAGACATGTGCCTACATCTAAGCAAGATAGTACATGAGTATGTGTGTGCGAGCAAGAGTTTCATCCAAAGTTACTAATATCCACGATATTTAGCTCATGCCTTGACTCGCGGAATCTTGCTTCGTCAAGGGGCTTGGTGAAGATGTCTGCTAGTTGATTCTCGGTGTTGACATGGAGTAACTCAATGTTTCCCTTGGCCACATGATCTCTAATGAAATGATGACGAATATCAATATGCTTGGTCTTGCTATGTTGAACCGGATTCTTGGCGATCTTGATGGCACTTTCATTGTCACACCAAAGAGGCACTTTGTCACATTTTACACCGTAATCCATCAAAGTTTGCCTCATCCATAGTAATTGGGCACAACAACTTCCGGCAGCAATATACTCGGCTTCGGCTGTGGAGATAGATATACAATTTTGCTTCTTTCAAGACCAACTTACCAATGATCTCCCTAGGAATTGACATGAGCCGGATGTGGACTTGCGATCAACCTTGTCTCCGGTCCAATCCGAATCCGAGTAACCCATTAACTCAAATGATGATCCCTTGGGATACCAAAGGCCCAAGTTTCGGGTATGAACCAAATATCGAAGGATCCTTTTCACTGCCGAATAGTGGCTCTCCTTAGGAGCGGATTTAAATCTTGGACACATACACACGCTCAACATAATATCTGGCCTAGATGCACAAAGGTAAAGTAAGGAACCGATCATAGAGCGATATACCTTTGGATCCACTTCTTTACCATTTGGATCAAGATGAAGTTGACCATTTGTGGCCATGGGTGTCTTCATTGGCTTGACTTCTTGCATTTTGAATCTCTTGAGCATGTCTTGGATATAATGAGATTGATTGATGAAGGTTCCGCCTCTCAATTGCTTCACATGAAAACCGAGAAACAACTTCAACTCTCCCATCATGCTCATCGCAAATTCCTTAGTCATAAGATTCTCAAACTCAACATTAATAGCATGGTTAGTTGACCTAAAGATAATATCATCAACATATATTTGGCAGACAAACAACTCTCCTTTTACCCTCTTAGTAAAGAGAGTGGACTCTATTACCCCAATCTGGAACCCCTTCTCGCTTAGGAACGCCGTAAGGTGATCATACCAAGCACGAGGTGCTTGTTTGAGTCCATAGAGAGCCTTATGGAGTTCATAAACGTGAGAGGGATGATCGGGGTCTTCAAAACCGGGAGGTTGCTTGACATACACCAACTTCTTAAGAGGACCATTAAGAAATGCACTCTTAACATCCATTTGATATAATTTGAAATCATGATGAGAGGCATAAGCAAGCAAGATGCGAATGGATTCGAGACGGGCAACGGGGGCAAAAGTTTCACCAAAGTCCAAACCTTCAACTTGGGTGAAACCTTGTGCCACTAACCTTGCCTTGTTCCTTATTACTTGTCCATATTCATCTTGTTTGTTCCTGAAAATCCACTTTGTCCCAATGACATTATGAAATTCCTTGGGTCTTTCTACAAGGGTCCACACTTTGTTGCGTGTGAAGTTGTTGAGTTCTTCATGCATGGCATCTATCCAATGCGGATCGTCAAGGGCATCTTCCACCTTAAGGGGTTCAACACAAAGACAAACGAGTGATGTTAACCAAAGTTTGCCAAATTTCTATGAGTAGTTACCCCTTTTTGATGCTTCCGTAGATGTTCTCGGTGAGGTGTTGAAGATATTTTAGCTTGGCGGCCACTTTTGATCTTTGCGGTCAAGCTCTTCTTCACTTGGTTTTGGACTTGATGAAGAAGCTTGCCCTTGAGATTGCTTTAGCCTTGGAGACACTCTTCTCTTTTCAACCACAGGTTCTTGCTCAGTAGGAAGTGATGACGATGAAGACACTTGTGGTTGGGGTTGATCTAGATCTTGATGATGACTTTGAGCTTGATCTTGGGCCTCAACGATTGGTTCTTCATTATTCGGAAGAGTTTGCTTTTGATCTTGCTCAGGAATATGAGGGTCTTGATCTTGTTCTTGGATAGGTTCATTACTTCCCATGGCATCTTGTACAAGTGGTGTCGGTGATGACTTCCCTTGTGGAGAATCCTCAAGAGGGGATCTTACTCCTTCTTCTTCTACTTGGACATGGGGTGTTTCTTGTGGGAGAATGTGGCCTATCCCCATTGTCCTTATAGCTTGTGAAGGAGCCTCATCACCTACAACACTAGGAACAATTTGCTCCATGTGAGAGCCGTTATCTTCATCAAACTCCACATTTACCGTTTCCTCAATGCATCCGGTGGATTTATTGAGAACTCGGTAAGCATGAGAGTGTGATGCATATCCAACAAATATGCCCTCATAAGTTCTAGACTCAAATTTAGCTAACCGGGATTTTTTTTGTTTAAAATGAAACACTTACAACAGAATACCCGAAAGTATTTAATGTTGAACTTTCTCCCAATTAGGAGCTCATAAGGGGTCTTGTTCTTGAGCTTGCAAAGATAAAGCCGGTTTGAAGCATGGCACGTGGTGTTGATGGCTTCTGCCCAAAGCTTGTATGGTGATTTGTACTCATCAAGCATGGTCCTAGCCATCTCAATAAGAGTCCGATTCTTCCTCTCCGCAACACCATTTTGTTGGGGAGTATATGGTGCGGCATATTGGTGCTTTATCCCCTCTTCACTCAAGAATTCATCCATTGTATAGTTTTTGAACTCGGTGCCATTGTCACTTCGGATTGCCTTGATCTCACAGTTATGTTGACACTGAGCTTCTTTGGAAAAGTTGATGAAAGTTTCTTGAGTTTCATCTTTACTCGTGAGAAAGAACACCCAAGTATATCTTGTGATGAGGACATCAATACAATTGTTACACCCACAGCCCCTGCTGCTATACATACTGGACCAATTACTAGAGCTCGTGCACGCCAACTAAATTACCAGGTACTTTCGTTTCTTGGTAATGATTCTAATGTTCATGAGAATATGATGCTGCCTAAATTGGATACATTTGTTTTGCTTACAAATGAAGGGCCTAGCTTGGAGAAGGATGAACATTGGAGCAAGAACAAGCATGGAGATGATGGCATGCGCAAGGGGAACAAGAACGGAGTTACAAGTGATGATTTCAGGACTTTGAAGCCACCATAATGGGTGCATGAAGCCTTGGACGAAATATACAAGATGCCACTTCATAAATTTCGTCCCGAGGCTATTTTAGGTGCTGCGTCACCTTATTATTGGGCCAGGCCCATGTAATTTCCAAATACATAAGTATAGGCTATTTTTAGAGTCCGTATGTGTGGGAAAACAAGAGATAGGGTTGATTTCGGACTCCTCCACCAAGGGCCACGAAATTCCCCCCCTCTTCCTCCATATATACAGCCCTTAGGGCATCGTTTAGACTTTGGGTTTTGTTTAGATTAAAAGTTCGCCATAGCTGCAACTTCGCGTACTTCGTTTGTGTTCAACGACCAGACAAAGGCGTCACAGAACCCCACCTTGATCAATAAAGCTTTCATCTTATATTCGCAATATCCAGATTGCAATCTTAGTTTCTTGCTTGTTCTTCGTTTGCTCGCAGGAAACAGACCCTCGTGGTCAGGTTGATCGTGCTCCGGCGTGGTCAATAACCTCTCGGAGTTGGTTTAGCGATTGCTAAGGCGCGACGTCCTCACACGTTCGTAGTCGGATCGTCAAAGTCGACTTCCACCAAAGCGAAATCCACCATCTCATCGAAAGACGGGACACCTTTGCCTCTATCACAATCCAGAGGAGACGAAGGAGATTATGCGTCAAGTACAAGAGCTTCTCGACAAAGGTTATATACGCGAATCCCTTAGTCCTTGTGCTGTTCCTATTATTCTAGTGCCGAAAAAGGATGGTACATCACGTATGTGTGTTGATTGTAGAGGCATTAATAATATTACTATTCGTTATCGTCATCCTATTCCTAGGCTAGATGATATGCTTGATGAATTGAGTGGCTCTACAATATTCTCCAAAGTTGATTTGCGTAGTGGCTACCATCAAATTCGTATGAAATTGGGAGATGAATGGAAAACAGCATTTAAAACTAAGTTTGGATTGTATGAGTGGTTAGTCATGCCTTTTGGGTTAACTAATGCACCTAGTACTTTCATGAGATTAATGAACGAAGTTTTACGTGCTTTCATTGGACGATTTGTGGTAGTTTACTTTGATGACATATTGATTTATAGCAGATCTTTGGAAGAACATTTGGAACATTTGCGTGCTGTTTTTATTGCTCTACGTGATGCACGTTTGTTTGGTAACCTTGGGAAGTGCACCTTTTGCACCAACCGAGTATCTTTTCTTGGCTATGTTGTTACTCCACAGGGAATTGAAGTTGATAAAGCCAAGATTGAAGCTATTGAGAGTTGGCCGCAGCCCAAAACGGTCACACACGTGAGGAGTTTTCTTGGCCTCGCTGGATTCAATAGGCGTTTTGTGAGAGATTTCAGCACCATTGTTGCACCTCTCAATGAGCTTACAAAGAAAGATGTGCCTTTTCTTTGGGGTACCGCACAGGAAGAAGCCTTCTCCGTATTGAAAGATAAGTTGACACATGCTCCTTTACTCCAACTTCCTGATTTTAATAAGACTTTTGAGCTTGAATGTGATGCTAGTGGAATTGGATTAGGAGGTGTGTTATTACAAGATGGCAAACCCGTTGCATATTTTTCTGAAAAATTGAGTGGGCCTAGTCTGAATTATTCTACTTATGATAAAGAATTATATGCTCTTGTTCGGACTTTAGAAACATGGCAACATTATTTATGGCCCAAAGAATTTGTTATACATTCTGATCATGAATCTTTGAAACATATTAAAAGTCAAGCTAAACTGAATCGTAGACATGCTAAATGGGTTGAATTCATTGAGACTTTCCCTTATGTCATTAAACACAAGAAGGGAAAAGAAAATGTTATTGCTGATGCATTGTCTCGTCGCTATACTATGCTTTCACAACTTGACTTCAAAATATTTGGTTTGGAGACCATCAAAGATCAATATGTGCATGATGCTGATTTTAAAGATGTAATGCAGAATTGTAAAGAAGGAAGAATGTGGAACAAGTTTGTCGTTAACGATGGATTTGTGTTTCGTGCTAATAAGCTATGCATTCCAGCTAGCTCCGTTCGTCTTTTGTTGTTGCAGGAGGCGCATGGAGGAGGATTAATGGGACACTTTGGTGTGAAGAAGACGGAGGACGTACTTGCTACACATTTCTTTTGGCCAAAGATGAGACGGGATGTTGAGCGTTTTATTGCTCGATGCACTACATGTCAAAAAGCTAAGTCACGACTCAATCCTCATGGTTTATATATGCCTTTGCCTGTACCTAGTGTTCCTTGGGAGGATATATCTATGGACTTTGTTTTAGGTTTACCTCGAACAAAGAAGGGGAGGGATAGCATAATTGTTGTCGTGGATAGATTCTCGAAAATGGCACACTTTATACCATGTCATAAAAGCGATGATGCTGTTAATGTTGCTGATTTGTTCTTTCGTGAAATTATTCGCTTGCATGGTGTGCCAAATACTATTGTTTCAGATCGTGATACTAAATTTCTTAGCCACTTTTGGAGATGTTTATGGGCTAAGTTGGGGACTAAACTGCTTTTTAGTACTACTTGTCACCCCCAAACTGATGGACAAACTGAAGTAGTCAATAGAACGTTGTCTACTATGCTTAGGGCTGTTTTGAAGAATAATAAGAAAATATGGGAGGAATGCTTGCCTCATATTGAATTTGCTTATAATCGTTCATTGCATTCTACTACTAAGATGTGCCCTTTTGAAGTTGTGTATGGTTTCCTACCTCGTGCACCTATTGATTTGTTGCCTCTTCCATCTTCGGAGAAGGTTAATTTTGATGCTAAACAACGTGCTGAATTGATTTTAAAAATGCATGAGTTAACTAACGAAAACATTGAGCGTATGAATGCTAAATATAAACTTGCTGGAGATAAGGGTAGAAAACATGTTGTGTTTGCACCTGGAGATCTTGTTTGGTTACATTTGCGTAAGGATAGATTTCCTGATTTGCGCAAATCAAAGCTAATGCCACGTGCTGATGGTCCCTTTAAGGTGTTAGAGAAAATAAATGATAATGCATATAAACTTGAGTTGCCTGCAGATTTTGGGGTTAGTCCCCCTTTTAACATTGCAGATTTGAAGCATTATGTGGGTGAGGAAGTGATGAGGACATCAATACAATTGTTACACCCACAGCCCCTGCTGCTATACATACTGGACCAATTACTAGAGCTCGTGCACGCCAACTAAATTACCAGGTACTTTCGTTTCTTGGTAATGATTCTAATGTTCATGAGAATATGATGCTGCCTAAATTGGATACATTTGTTTTACTTACAAATGAAGGGCCTAGCTTGGAGAAGGATGAACATTGGAGCAAGAACAAGCATGGAGATGATGGCATGCGCAAGGGGAACAAGAACGGAGTTACAAGTGATGATTTCAGGACTTTGAAGCCACCATAATGGGTGCATGAAGCCTTGGACGAAATATACAAGATGCCACTTCATAAATTTCGTCCCGAGGCTATTTTAGGTGCTGCGTCACCTTATTATTGGGCCAGGCCCATGTAATTTCGAAATACATAAGTATAGGCTATTTTTAGAGTCCGTATGTGTGGGGAAACAAGAGATAGGGTTGATTTCGGACCCCTCCACCAAGGGCCACGAAATTCCCCCCCTCTTCCTCCATATATACAGCCCTTAGGGCATCGTTTAGACTTTGGGTTTTGTTTAGATTAAAAGTTCACCATAGCTGCAACTTCGCGTACTTCGTTTGTGTTCAACGACCAGACAAAGGTGTCACAGAACCCCACCTTGATCAATAAAGCTTTCATCTTATATTCGCAATATCCAGGTTGCAATCTTAGTTTCTTGCTTGTTCTTCGTTTGCTCGCAGGAAACAGACCCTCGTGGTCAGGTTGATCGTGCTCCGGCGTGGTCAATAACCTCTCGGAGTTGGTTTAGCGATTGCTAAGGCGCGACGTCCTCGCACGTTCGTAGTCGGATCGTCAAAGTCGACTTCCACCAAAGCGATATCCATCATCTCATCGAAAGATCGGGACCCTCGCCTCTATCAAGTGGTATCAGATTTCCAGGTTGCTCGGTGAGATTTTACAGTTTTTCGTAGTTTAGATCGAGTCTGTTCTTCATACCTACAGTCCACGAAAAAGCCACAAAAAAAATTAGGGTTAGTTCATCATATCCGAACCAATCTGAGCCTTTGCATAATCTTTTTAGGGTTTTGCTTTGTTGAATTTGCGGTTGCATCGTCGGTCTAGTTGCTGGTCTTAGAGTCTAGTCTTTTAGAGTTTCGAGTTCTGGTCATAAGTTGTCACGCCGCCGCCGCACCATCATCATCGCCCTGCCATCTACCACCACCGCTCCGAATTCGTATCCATATACCACCACCAATCCGTGCCCACATACCACCACCGATCCATATCCATATACTACCACCGCTACCACCACCGCTGCCATATACCACCACCATATATCCACCACCAATCCGAGTTCCTTGCTTATTAGGTTTGTTTTCGGGATCCATCTAGATTCCGGTTCGTGTTTCCTTGCCGGAGTAGGTTTCGGGAAAAAAAAAAAAAGAGTCGGGTAGCCACGCTCCGTTTAGGCCCAAAATTTTTCGAAAACGCATTTTTCGAAAAATTTTCTGGCTATCCTATTTTTAGGTGTTTCTGAGTGTTTTGAGACAGGTGCCATTATAGGAAGTTTTTTTTGACCCGTTTCCAGTTTTTGGGTCCGGGCAGTAAAAAAAAAAAATTGGTCAAAAAAATTTCGTGCCCATCCTGTCAGTTTGAGCTAAGAAGAGTTTTGAGACACTCGCCATTATAGTGATTTTTCGCAAAAAAAAAAACAGCGGCAAGGTTAAGGTAACACGTACTGTTCGTGTGCATTTTAGTATCTCTACATATGCTGATTATGTTGATTGTGATGTGGTACCTATGCAAGCATGTTCCTTATTACTTGGTAGACCATGGCAATTTGATAAAAATTCTGTACACCATGGTAGAAACAATCACTATACTCTTGTTCATAAGGATAAAAATATTACTTTGCTTCCTATGACTCCTGATTCCATTTTGAAAGATGATATTAATAGAGCTAATAAAGCACAACAGGAGAAGAATAAGAGTGAAAATCAGATTGTGGCAAAAGAATTTGAGCAACAAATGAAGCCTAATAATAAACCATCTAGTGTTGCTTCTGAAATTAAATTGAAAAGTGCATGTTTATTTGCCACCAAATCTGATATTGATGAGCTAGATTTCAGCAAATCTGTTTGCTATGCTTTTGTGTGCAAAGAGGCATTATTTTCATTCGAGGACGTGCCTTCCTCTTTGCCTCCTGCCGTCACTAACATTTTGCAGGAGTTCGCTGACGTTTTTCCACAAGACGTGCCACCGGGATTACCGCCTATTCGAGGAATTGAGCATCAGATTGACTTAATTCCCGGTGCTTCACTTCCAAACCGTGCACCATACCGTACCAATCCAGAGGAGACGAAGGAGATTATGCGTCAAGTACAAGAGCTTCTCGACAAAGGTTATATACGCGAATCCCTTAGTCCTTGTGCTGTTCCTATTATTCTAGTGCCGAAAAAGGATGGTACATCACGTATGTGTGTTGATTGTAGAGGCATTAATAATATTACTATTCGTTATCGTCATCCTATTCCTAGGCTAGATGATATGCTTGATGAATTGAGTGGCTCTACAATATTCTCCAAAGTTGATTTGCGTAGTGGCTACCATCAAATTCGTATGAAATTGGGAGATGAATGGAAAACAGCATTTAAAACTAAGTTTGGATTGTATGAGTGGTTAGTCATGCCTTTTGGGTTAACTAATGCACCTAGTACTTTCATGAGATTAATGAACGAAGTTTTACGTGCTTTCATTGGACGATTTGTGGTAGTTTACTTTGATGACATATTGATTTATAGCAGATCTTTGGAAGAACATTTGGAACATTTGCGTGCTGTTTTTATTGCTCTACGTGATGCACGTTTGTTTGGTAACCTTGGGAAGTGCACCTTTTGCACCAACCGAGTATCTTTTCTTGGCTATGTTGTTACTCCACAGGGAATTGAAGTTGATAAAGCCAAGATTGAAGCTATTGAGAGTTGGCCGCAACCCAAAACGGTCACACACGTGAGGAGTTTTCTTGGCCTCGCTGGATTCTATAGGCGTTTTGTGAGAGATTTCAGCACCATTGCTGCACCTCTCAATGAGCTTACAAAGAAAGATGTGCCTTTTCTTTGGGGTACCGCACAGGAAGAAGCCTTCTCCGTATTGAAAGATAAGTTGACACATGCTCCTTTACTCCAACTTCCTGATTTTAATAAGACTTTTGAGCTTGAATGTGATGCTAGTGGAATTGGATTAGGAGGTGTGTTATTACAAGATGGCAAACCCGTTGCATATTTTTCTGAAAAATTGAGTGGGCCTAGTCTGAATTATTCTACTTATGATAAAGAATTATATGCTCTTGTTCGGACTTTAGAAACATGGCAACATTATTTATGGCCCAAAGAATTTGTTATACATCCTGATCATGAATCTTTGAAACATATTAAAAGTCAAGCTAAACTGAATCGTAGACATGCTAAATGGGTTGAATTCATTGAGACTTTCCCTTATGTCATTAAACACAAGAAGGGAAATGAAAATGTTATTGCTGATGCATTGTCTCGTCGTTATACTATGCTTTCACAACTTGACTTCAAAATATTTGGTTTGGAGACCATCAAAGATCAATATGTGCATGATGCTGATTTTAAAGATGTAATGCAGAATTGTAAAGAAGGAAGAATGTGGAACAAGTTTGTCGTTAACGATAGATTTGTGTTTCGTGCTAACAAGCTATGCATTCCAGCTAGCTCCGTTCGTCTTTTGTTGTTGCAGGAGGCGCATGGAGGAGGATTAATGGGACACTTTAGCGTGAAGAAGACGGAGGACGTACTTGCTACACATTTCTTTTGGCCAAAGATGAGACGGGATGTTGAGCGTTTTATTGCTCGATGCACTACATGTCAAAAAGCTAAGTCACGACTCAATCCTCATGGTTTATATATGCCTTTGCCTGTACCTAGTGTTCCTTGGGAGGATATATCTATGGACTTTGTTTTAGGTTTACCTCGAACAAAGAAGGGGAGGGATAGCATATTTGTTGTCGTGGATAGATTCTCGAAAATGGCACACTTTATACCATGTCATAAAAGCGATGATGCTGTTAATGTTGCTGATTTGTTCTTTCGTGAAATTATTCGCTTGCATGGTGTGCCAAATACTATTGTTTCAGATCGTGATACTAAATTTCTTAGCCACTTTTGGAGATGTTTATGGGCTAAGTTGGGGACTAAACTGCTTTTTAGTACTACTTGTCACCCCCAAACTGATGGACAAACTGAAGTAGTCAATAGAACATTGTCTACTATGCTTAGGGCTGTTTTGAAGAATAATAAGAAAATGTGGGAGGAATGCTTGCCTCATATTGAATTTGCTTATAATCGTTCATTGCATTCTACTACTAAGTGATGAGGACATCAATACAATTGTTACACCCACAGCCCCTGCTGCTATACATACTGGACCAATTACTAGAGCTCGTGCACGCCAACTAAATTACCAGGTACTTTCGTTTCTTGGTAATGATTCTAATGTTCATGAGAATATGATGCTGCCTAAATTGGATACATTTGTTTTGCTTACAAATGAAGGGCCTAGCTTGGAGAAGGATGAACATTGGAGCAAGAACAAGCATGGAGATGATGGCATGCGCAAGGCAAACAAGAACGGAGTTACAAGTGATGATTTCAGGACTTTGAAGCCACCATAATGGGTGCATGAAGCCTTGGACGAAATATACAAGATGCCACTTCATAAATTTCGTCCCGAGGCTATTTTAGGTGCTGCGTCACCTTATTATTGGGCCAGGCCCATGTAATTTCGAAATACATAAGTATAGGCTATTTTTAGAGTCCGTATGTGTGGGGAAACAAGAGATAGGGTTGATTTCGGACCCCTCCACCAAGGGCCACGAAATCCCCCCCTCTTCCTCCATATATACAGCCCTTAGGGCATCGTTTAGACTTTGGGTTTTGTTTAGATTAAAAGTTCGCCATAGCTGCAACTTCGCGTACTTCGTTTGTGTTCAACGACCAGACAAAGGCGTCACAGAACCCCACCTTGATCAATAAAGCTTTTATCTTATATTCGCAATATCCAGATTGCAATCTCAGTTTCTTGCTTGTTCTTCGTTTGCTCGCAGGAAACAGACCCTCGTGGTCAGGTTGATCGTGCTCCGGCGTGGTCAATAACCTCTCGGAGTTGGTTTAGCGATTGCTAAGGCGCGACGTCCTCGCACGTTCGTAGTCGGATCGTCAAAGTCGACTTCCACCAAAGCGATATCCATCATCTCATCGAAAGACGGGACACCTTAGCCTCTATCAAGAGTGCAATGAACGATTATAAGCAAATTCAATATGAGGCAAGCATTCCTCCCACATTTTCTTATTATTCTTCAAAACAGCCCTAAGCATAGTAGACAATGTTCTATTGACTACTTCAGTTTGTCCATCAGTTTGGGGGTGACAAGTAGTACTAAAAAGCAGTTTAGTCCCCAACTTAGCCCATAAACATCTCCAAAAGTGGGTAAGAAATTTAGTATCACGATCTGAAACAATAGTATTTGGCACACCATGCAAGCGAATAATTTCACGAAAGAACAAATCAGCAACATTAACAACATCATCGCTTTTATGAGATGGTATAAAGTGTGCCATTTTCGAGAATCTATCCACGACAACAAATATGCTATCCCTCCCCTTCTTTGTTCAAGGTAAACCTAAAACAAAGTCCATAGATATATCCTCCCAAGGAACACTAGGTACAGGCAAAGGCATATATAAACCATGAGGATTGAGTCGTGACTTAGCTTTTTGACATGTAGTGCAGCGAGCAATAAAACGCTCAACATCCCGTCTCATCTTTGGCCAAAGGAAATGTGTAGCAAGTACGTCCTCCGTCTTCTTCACGCCAAAGTGTCCCATTAATCCTCCTCCATGCGCCTCCTGCAACAACAAAAGACGAACGGAGCTAGCTGGAATGCATAGCTTGTTAGCACGAAACACAAATCCATTGTTAACAACAAACTTGTTCCACATTCTTCCTTCTTTACAATTCTGCATTACATCTTTAAAATCAGCATCATGCACATATTGATCTTTGATGGTCTCCAAACCAAATATTTTGAAGTCAAGTTGTGAAAGCATAGTATAGCGACGAGACAATGCATCAGCAATAACATTTTCTTTTCCCTTCTTGTGTTTAATGACATAAGGGAAAGTCTCAATGAATTCAACCCATTTAGCATGTCTACGATTCAGTTTAGCTTGACTTTTAATATGTTTCAAAGATTCATGATCAGAATGTATAACAAACTCTTTGGGCCATAAATAATGTTGCCATGTTTCTAAAGTCCGAACAAGAGCATATAATTCTTTATCATAAGTAGAATAATTCAGACTAGGCCCACTCAATTTTTCAGAAAAGTATGCAACGGGTTTGCCATCTTGTAATAACACACCTCCTAATCCAATTCCACTAGCATCACATTCAAGCTCAAAAGTCTTATTAAAATCAGGAAGTTGGAGTAAAGGAGCATGTGTCAACTTATCTTTCAATACGGAGAAGGCTTCTTCCTGTGCGGTACCCCAAAGAAAAGGCACATCTTTCTTTGTAAGCTCATTGAGAGGTGCAGCAATGGTGCTGAAATCTCTCACAAAACGCCTATAGAATCCAGCGAGGCCAAGAAAACTCCTCACGTGTGTGACCGTTTTGGGTTGCGGCCAACTCTCAATAGCTTCAATCTTGGCTTTATCAACTTCAATTCCCTGTGGAGTAACAACATAGCCAAGAAAAGATACTCGGTTGGTGCAAAAGGTGCACTTCCCAAGGTTACCAAACAAACGTGCATCACGTAGAGCAATAAAAACAGCACGCAAATGTTCCAAATGTTCTTCCAAAGATCTGCTATAAATCAATATGTCATCAAAGTAAACTACCACAAATCGTCCAATGAAAGCACGTAAAACTTCGTTCATTAATCTCATGAAAGTACTAGGTGCATTAGTTAACCCAAAAGGCATGACTAACCACTCATACAATCCAAACTTAGTTTTAAATGCTGTTTTCCATTCATCTCCCAATTTCATACGAATTTGATGGTAGCCACTACGCAAATCAACTTTGGAGAATATTGTAGAGCCACTCAATTCATCAAGCATATCATCTAGCCTAGGAATAGGATGACGATAACGAATAGTAATATTATTAATGCCTCTACAATCAACACACATACGTGATGTACCATCCTTTTTCGGCACTAGAATAATAGGAACAGCACAAGGACTAAGGGATTCGCGTATATAACCTTTGTCGAGAAGCTCTTGTACTTGACGCATAATCTCCTTCGTCTCCTCTGGATTGGTACGGTATGGTGCACGGTTTGGCAGTGAAGCACCGGGAATTAAGTCAATCTGATGCTCAATCCGTCGAATAGGCGGTAATCCCGGTGGCACGTCTTGTGGAAAAACGTCAGCGAACTCCTGCAAAATGTTAGTGACAGCAGGAGGCAAAGAGGAAGGCACGTCCTCGAATGAAAATAATGCCTCTTTGCACACAAAAGCATAGCAAACAGATTTGCTGAAATCTAGCTCATCAATATCAGATTTGGTGGCAAATAAACATGCACTTTTCAATTTAATTGCAGAAGAAACACTAGATGGTTTATTATTAGGCTTCATTTGTTGCTCAAATTCTTTTGCCACAATCTGATTTTCACTCTCATGAGGACATCAATACAATTGTTACACCCACAGCCCCTGCTGCTATACATACTGGACCAATTACTAGAGCTCGTGCACGCCAACTAAATTACCAGGTACTTTCGTTTCTTGGTAATGATTCTAATGTTCATGAGAATATGATGCTGCCTAAATTGGATACATTTGTTTTGCTTACAAATGAAGGGCCTAGCTTGGAGAAGGATGAACATTGGAGCAAGAACAAGCATGGAGATGATGGCATGCGCAAGGGGAACAAGAACGGAGTTACAAGTGATGATTTCAGGACTTTGAAGCCACCATAATGGGTGCATGAAGCCTTGGACGAAATATACAAGATGCCACTTCATAAATTTCGTCCCGAGGCTATTTTAGGTGCTGCGTCACCTTATTATTGGGCCAGGCCCATGTAAATTCGAAATACATAAGTATAGGCTATTTTTAGAGTCCGTATGTGTGGGGAAACAAGAGATAGGGTTGATTTCGGACCCCTCCACCAAGGGCCACGAAATTCCCCCCTCTTCCTCCATATATACAGCCCTTAGGGCATCGTTTAGACTTTGGGTTTTGTTTAGATTAAAAGTTTGCCATAGCTGCAACTTCGCGTACTTCGTTTGTGTTCAACAACCAGACAAAGACGTCACAGAACCCCACCTTGATCAATAAAGTTTTCATCTTATATTCGCAATATCCAGATTGCAATCTTAGTTTCTTGCTTGTTCTTCGTTTGCTCGCAGGAAACAGACCCTCGTGGTCAGGTTGATCGTGCTCCGGCGTGGTCAATAACCTCTCGGAGTTGGTTTAGCGATTGCTAAGGCGCGACGTCCTCGCACGTTCGTAGTCGGATCGTCAAAGTCGACTTCCACCAAAGCGATATCCATCCTCTCATCGAAAGACGGGACACCTTTGCCTCTATCAGTTTTGCTTACAAATGAAGGGCCTAGCTTGGAGAAGGATGAACATTGGAGCAAGAACAAGCATGGAAATGATGGCATGCGCAAGGGGAACAAGAACGGAGTTACAAATAATGATTTCAGGACTTTGAAGCCACCATAATGGGTGCATGAAGCCTTGGACGAAATATACAAGATGCCACTTCATAAATTTTGTCCCGAGGCTATTTTAGGTGCCGCGTCACCTTATTATTGGGCCAGGCCCATGTAATTTCGAAATACATAAGTATAGGCTATTTTTAGAGTCCGTATGTGTGGGGAAACAAGAGATAGGGTTGATTTCGGACCCCTCCACCAAGGGCCACGAAATTCCCCCCTCTTCCTCCATATATACAGCCCTTAGGGCATCGTTTAGACTTTGGGTTTTGTTTAGATTAAAAGTTCGCCATAGCTGCAACTTCGCGTACTTCGTTTGTGTTCAACGACCAGACAAAGGCGTCACAGAACCCCACCTTGATCAATAAAGCTTTCATCTTATATTCGCAATATCCAGATTGCAATCTTAGTTTCTTGCTTGTTCTTCGTTTGCTCGCAGGAAACAGACCCTCATGGTCAGGTTGATCGTGCTCCGGCGTGGTCAATAACCTCTCGGAGTTGGTTTAGCGATTGCTAAGGCGCGACGGCCTCGCACGTTCGTAGTCGGATCGTCAAAGTCGACTTCCACCAAAGCGATATCCATCATCTCATCGAAAGATCGGGACCCTCGCCTCTATCAGCTTGTGAAGTCATCAACAATGACAAGGCAATATCTCCTTCCTCCCAAACTATCATATGTTCGAGGCCCAAATAGATCCAAATGGATAAGTTCGAGGGGCCTCAAGGTGGTGATGATAGTCTTCACTTTATGAGCTTTTTCATGAAGCTTTCCGGCAATGCAAGCACTACAAGGACGATCTTTGGCAAAAGACACATTGGTTAGTCCAAGAATGTGCTCCCCCTTTAAGAGAGCTTGTAAATTTCTCATGCCCACGTGGGCTAGCCTACGGTGCCATAGCCACCCCACGTCGGGCTTGGCCATTAGGCATGTTGCAAGATGAGTTTTCTCTTTCGAGAAATCAACCACGTAAAGGTTGTCTTCAACATGCCCAACAAAGACCACTTTGAGATTGCTCCTCTTAAAGACGGTCACATGGAATTCACCAAAATGTGAATCATGTCCGGCACGAGCCAATTGAATAGTTGAAAGTAAATTGTAGTGAAGGGATTGGACAAGCATGACATTTGCAAGAGATGAATCATTAGAGATTACCACCTTCCCCAAACCCAATACCTTCCCCTTTCTACTGTCATCGAAGGAGATGTTCGAAGAGGCCTTGAATGAATCAACAAACTCCACAAACATCTCCCTTTCTCCGGTCATATGATTGGTGCATCCACTGTCGATCACCCATTGAGTTACACCGGAGACATAGTCCTACAATAATCAAGCTTTGGTTATAGGTACCCATTTTGCAATGGGTCCTATTGAGTTAGCAACAAGGGTCTTGGGAACCCAAATAGTCCAAGCATAATCATCATAGTTAGTTCCAACAAATTTTGCAAAGGTATAGCCATCATCTCCTCTCATGAGAACATATGATGGATTGTTCTTGCTGGCAAAATTCTTGGGAATAGCCTTGTCCCTAATGACCTTACCATTCCCAACACCCCTCATTTCCTTCTCCTTCTCCTTGTGCCCTTCTTGCACAGACACTACCTTTTGGGGAGGGGAAGGAGTCAGACCGATCTTCTTGTTGTTCTTCTTCTTCTCGTTCTTAGCACTCTTAGATGCGGGATTAAACCCAACTCCCTCCTTGGCAACACACTCCTTTTGGTTGCTCAAGAGATCGTTTAGGTTTTTCTCCCCTTGGATGCATGATACAAGCCCTTTCTCAATTTGAGCTTTCAACTTCTTATTTTCCTCTTGAAGGGAGGTGCAATCATGAGCAAAGTTAGCCGTACAAGCATCATCATTTAAATCAATATGAGGTACGGAAGTGAGAGCCTTAATGCTTGTAGCTTTTAATTGAGCATAAGACTCGGTGAGAGCAATGAGGTCACCTTTGACAACCTTGGAACTAATCACAAGGAACTCATGCTCCTCAACAAGTCTTGTATGATCAACTAGAAGTTTTTCAACTCTAAGTTAAGAGCATCTTTATTCTCAAGAGCAAGTTCCAAAGCATCGTTGGTTTTAACAAAGTCAATTTGATGAACAGATAAGGCTTCCTCAAGTGATGCTCTCATGACACTCTCTTCATTAAGTTCGTGCTCGAGCAGATCAACTCTCTCTTTTTCCTCTATAAGGAGGTTCTCAACGTTCTCAATAAAGTCATCGCGTTCGGCGGGTGACTTAAGGAGATCGCCAAAACGAGCACGAGCTTCACCATGAAGAGTTTTCATGAAAGCCATTAAGGATTCCTCATCATTATCCAAACCCTCCTCACACTCATCCTCCACTATCTCACATGAGACATTGGGAGTGTAGTTGTCAGGTCTCTTGGGTTTGGATTTTGTTCTGGATAACATAAATAGATTATTGAATAGTTTGCATTAGAAATCACCTGACAAATATGCATGAATGCAATATTTTTGGTCGTATCCAAGGTAGTCATGTCCTCATCATAGAACCGATAACCTGAGATAAAGTTTAGCAACCGATATTAGTTCAACTAACCACATTGTCATCACACCAAAATATAGCTTAAGTGCCATTAGCACTTTCAATCTCCCCCTTTTTGGTGCATTGATGACAACGTGGTTAGAGCATGGCAAAGAGGATAAACAGATAGAAGGCCATGGAACAAATAATGATCTTGATATCTCCCCCTATATGTGTGCCCGAAAACAAAATGCATCTAGTACACCCATAGGAGATTTGACCAAGATCATTATTGATAAGTCATGAGATTCATCAAAATAAACCTATAACGGTGCCTAGATCTCATGACACAGTGTGGTGAGCAAATAATGTGAGACCCAATAAGTATAAGAGGAGAATAGCAAGGTTCAATAATAAAGCTAGAGACTCACAATAACGCTAGAGGCTCACAACCACACAGACGGAAAGGAAATAAGAGTATCTCAAGCCAACTAAAACCAACCAACAACGAGAAACACGAGGCTTGAGATCTCAACACACACACGAACACAACAACCACACACACCACTTCTCCCCCTTTGTCATCAAGACAACAAAAAGGAGACAAATGGCGACACAAGACCCACCAGATCTTGATAGAGGCAAAGGTGTCCCGTCTTTCGATGAGATGATGGATATCGCTTTGGTGGAAGTCGACTTTGACGATCCGACTACGAACGTGCGAGGACGTCGCGCCTTAGCAATCGCTAAACCAACTCCGAGAGGTTATTGACCACGCCGGAGCACGATCAACCTGACCACGAGGGTCTGTTTCCTACGAGCAAATGAAGAACAAGCAAGAAACTAAGATTGCAATCTGGATATTGCGAATATAAGATGAAAGCTTTATTGATCAAGGTGGGGTTCTGTGACGCCTTTGTCTGGTCGTTGAACACAAACGAAGTACGCGAAGTTGCAGCTGTGGCGAACTTTTAATCTAAACAAAACCCAAAGTCTAAACGGTGCCCTAAGGGTTGTATATATGGAGGAAGAGAGGGGGAATTTCGTGGCCCTTCGTGGAGGGGTCCGAAATCAACCCTATCTCTTGTTTCCCCACACATACGGACTCTAAAAATAGCCTATACCTATGTATTTCGAAATTACATGGGCCTGGCCCAATAAAAAGGTGACGCAGCACCTATAATAGCCTCGGGACGAAATTTATGAAGTGGCATCTTGTATATTTCGTCCAAGGCTTCATGCACCCATTATGGTGGCTTCAAAGTCCTGAAATCATCACTTGTAACTCCGTTCTTGTTCCCCTTGCGCATGGCATCATCTCCATGCTTGTTCTTGCTCCAATGTCCATCCTTCTCCAAGCTAGGCCCTTCATTTGTAAGCAAGACAAATGTATCCAATTTAGGCAGCATCATATTCTCATGAACATTAGAATCATTACCAAGAAACAAAAGTACCTAATAATTTAATTGGCGTGCGCGAGCTCTAGTAATTGGTCCCGTATATGTAGCAGTAGGGGCTGTGGGTGTAACAATGGTATTGATGTCCTCATCATCCTCCCCTTCTTGAAATGAAGTCGTCCTCGACAGAAACTCGTCTTCCTCACCCAAATAAGGCTTCAAATCTACAATGTTAAAAGTGGGACTAACCCCAAAATCTGCAGGCAGCTCAAGTTTATATGCATTATCATTTATTTTCTCTAACACCTTAAAGGGACCATCAGCACGTGGCATTAGCTTTGATTTGCGCAAATCAGGAAATCTATCCTTACGCAAATGTAACCAAACAAGATCTCCAAGTGCAAACACAACATGTTTTCTACCCTTATCTCCAGCAAGTTTATATTTAGCATTCATACGCTCAATGTTTTCCTTAGTTAACTCATGCATTTTTAAAATCAATTCAGCACGTTGTTTAGCATCAAAATTAATCTTCTCCGAAGATGGAAGAGGCAACAAATCAATAGGTGCACGAGGTAGGAAACCATACACAACTTCAAAAGGGCACATCTTAGTAGTAGAATGCAATGAACGATTATAAGCAAATTCAATATGAGGCAAGCATTCCTCCCACATTTTCTTATTATTCTTCAAAACAGCCCTAAGCATAGTAGAGAACATTCTATTGACTACTTCAGTTTGTCCATCAGTTTGGGGGTGACAAGTAGTACTAAAAAGCAGTTTAGTCCCCAACTTAGCCCATAAACATCTCCAAAAGTGGCTAAGAAATTTAGTATCACGATCTGAAACAATAGTATTTGGCACACCATGCAAGCGAATAATTTCACGAAAGAACAAATCAGCAACATTAACAGCATCATCGCTTTTATGACATGGTATAAAGTGTGCCATTTTCGAGAATCTATCCACGACAACAAATATGCTATCCCTCCCCTTCTTTGTTCGAGGTAAACCTAAAACAAAGTCCATAGATATATCCTCCCAAGGAACACTAGGTACAGGCAAAGGCATATATAAACCATGAGGATTGAGTCGTGACTTAGCTTTTTGACATGTAGTGCATCGAGCAATAAAACGCTCAACATCCCGTCTCATCTTTGGCCAAAAGAAATGTGTAGCAAGTACGTCCTCCGTCTTCTTCATGCCAAAGTGTCCCATTAATCCTCCTCCATGCGCCTCCTGCAACAACAAAAGACGAACGGAGCTAGCTGGAATGCATAGCTTGTTAGCACGAAACACAAATCCATCGTTAACGACAAACTTGTCCACATTCTTCCTTCTTTACAATTCTGCATTACATCTTTAAAATCAGCATCATGCACATATTGATCTTTGATGGTCTCCAAACCAAATATTTTGAAGTCAAGTTGTGATAGAGGCAAAGGTGTCCCGTCTTTCGATGAGATGGTGGATTTCGCTTTGGTGGAAGTCGACTTTGACGATCCGACTACGAACGTGCGAGGACGTCGCGCCTTAGCAATCGCTAAACCAACTCCGAGAGGTTATTGACCACGCCGGAGCACGATCAACCTGACCACGAGGGTCTGTTTCCTGCGAGCAAACAAAGAACAAGCAAGAAACTGAGATTGCAATCTGGATATTGCGAATATAAGATGAAAGCTTTATTGATCAAGGTGGGGTTCTGTGACGCCTTTGTCTGGTCGTTGAACACAAACGAAGTACGCGAAGTTGCAGCTATGGCGAACTTTTAATCTAAACAAAACCCAAGGTCTAAACGATGCCCTAAGGGCTGTATATATGGAGGAAGAGGGGGTGGATTTCGTGGCCCTTGGTGGAGGGGTCCGAAATCAACCCTATCTCTTGTTTCCCCACACATACGGACTCTAAAAATAGCCTATACTTATGTATTTCGAAATTACATGGGCCTGGCCCAATAATAAGGTGTCGCAGCACCTAAAATAGCCTCGGGACGAAATTTATGAAGTGGCATCTTGTATATTTCGTCCAAGGCTTCATGCACCCATTATGGTGGCTTCAAAGTCCTGAAATCATCACTTGTAACTCCGTTCTTGTTCCCCTTGCGCATGCCATCATCTCCATGCTTGTTCTTGCTCCAATGTTCATCCTTCTCCAAGCTAGGCCCTTCATTTGTAAGCAAAACAAATGTATCCAATTTAGGCAGCATCATATTCTCATGAACATTAGAATCATTACCAAGAAACGAAAGTACCTGGTAATTTAGTTGGCGTGCACGAGCTCTAGTAATTGGTCCAGTATGTATAGCAGCAGGAGCTGTGGGTGTAACAATTGTATTGATGTCCTCATCATCCTCCCCTTCTTGAAATGAAGTCGTCCTCGACGGAAGTTCATCTTCCTCACCCAAATAAGGCTTCAAATCTGCAATGTTCAAAGTGGGACTAACCCCAAAATCTGCAGGCAGCTCAAGTTTATATGCATTATCATTTATTTTCTCTAACACCTTAAAGGGACCATCAGCACGTGGCATTAGCTTTGATTTGCGCAAATCAGGAAATCTATCCTTACGCAAATGTAACCAAACAAGATCTCCAGGTGCAAACACAACATGTTTTCTACCCTTATCTCCAGCAAGTTTATATTTAGCATTCATACGCTCAATGTTTTCCTTAGTTAACTCATGCATTTTTAAAATCAATTTAGCACGTTGTTTAGCATCAAAATTAACCTTCTCCGAAGATGGAAGAGGCAACAAATCAATAGGTGCACGAGGTAGGAAACCATACACAACTTCAAAAGGGCACATCTTAGTAGTAGAATGCAATGAACGATTATAAGCAAATTCAATATGAGGCAAGCATTCCTCCCACATTTTCTTATTATTCTTCAAAACAGCCCTAAGCATAGTAGACAACGTTCTATTTACTACTTCAGTTTGTCCATCAGTTTGGGGGTGACAAGTAGTACTAAAAAGCAGTTTAGTCCCCAACTTAGCCCATAAACATCTCCAAAAGTGGCTAAGAAATTTAGTATCACGATCTGAAACAATAGTATTTGGCACACCATGCAAGCGAATAATTTCACGAAAGAACAAATCAGCAACATTAACAGCATCATCGCTTTTATGACATGGTATAAAGTGTGCCATTTTCGAGAATCTATCCACGACAACAAATATGCTATCCCTCCCCTTCTTTGTTCGAGGTAAACCTAAAACAAAGTCCATAGATATATCCTCCCAAGGAACACTAGGTACAGGCAAAGACATATATAAACCATGAGGATTGAGTCGTGACTTAGCTTTTTGACATGTAGTGCATCGAGCAATAAAACGCTCAACATCCCGTCTCATCTTTGGCCAAAAGAAATGTGTAGCAAGTACGTCCTCCGTCTTCTTCACGCCAAAGTGTCCCATTAATCCTCCTCCATGCGCCTCCTGCAACAACAAAAGACGAACGGAGCTAGCTGGAATGCATAGCTTGTTAGCACGAAACACAAATCCATCGTTAACGACAAACTTGTTCCACATTCTTCCTTCTTTACAATTCTGCATTACATCTTTAAAATCAGCATCATGCACATATTGATCTTTGATGGTCTCCAAACCAAATATTTTGAAGTCAAGTTGTGAAAGCATAGTATAGCGGCGAGACAATGCATCAGCAATAACATTTTCTTTTCCCTTCTTGTGTTTAATGACATAAGGAAAAGTCTCAATGAATGCAACCCATTTAGCATGTCTACGATTCAGTTTAGCTTGACTTTTAATATGTTTTAAAGATTCATGATCAGAATGTATAACAAATTCTTTGGGCCATAAATAATGTTGCCATGTTTCTAAAGTCCGAACAAGAGCATATAATTCTTTATCATAAGTAGAATAATTCAGACTAGGCCCACTCAATTTTTCAGAAAAGTATGCAACAGGTTTGCCATCTTGTAATAACACACCGCCTAATCCAATTCCACTAGCATCACATTCAAGCTCAAAAGTCTTATTAAAATCAGGAAGTTGGAGTAAAGGAGCATGTGTCAACTTATCTTTCAATACCGAGAAGGCTTCTTCCTGTGCGGTACCCCAAAGAAAAGGCACATCTTTCTTTGTAAGCTCATTGAGAGGTGCAGCAATGGTGCTGAAATCTCTCACAAAACGCCTATAGAATCCAGCGAGGCCAAGAAAACTCCTCACTTGTGTGACCGTTTTGGGTTACGGCCAACTCTCAATAGCTTCAATCTTGGCTTTATCAACTTCAATTCCCTGTGGAGTAACAACATAGCCAAGAAAAGATACTCGGTCGGTGCAAAAGGTGCACTTCCCAAGGTTACCAAACAAACATGCATCACATAGAGCAATAAAAACAGCACGTAAATGTTCCAAATTTTCTTCCAAAGATCTGCTATAAATCAATATGTCATCAAAGTAAACTACCACAAATCGTCCAATGAAAGCACGTAAAACTTCGTTCATTAATCTCATGAAAGTACTAGGTGCATTAGTTAACCCAAAAGGCATGACTAACCACTCATATAATCCAAACTTAGTTTTGAATGCTGCTTTCCATTCATCTCCCAATTTCATACGAATTTGATGGTATCCACTACGCAAATCAACTTTGGATAATATTGTAGAGCCACTCAATTCATCAAGCATATCATCTAGCCTAGGAATAGGATGACGATAACGAATAGTAATATTATTAATGCCTCTACAATCAACACACATAGTGATGTACCATCCTTTTTCGGCACTAGAATAATAGGAACAGCACAAGGACTAAGGGATTCGCATATATAACCTTTGTCGATAAGCTCTTGTACTTGACGCATAATCTCGTTCGTCTCCTCTGGATTGGTACGGTATGGTGCACGGTTTGGCAGTGAAGCACCGGGAATTAAGTCAATCTGATCCTCAATCCCTCGAATAGGCGGTAATCCCGGTGGCACGTCTTGTGGAAAGACGTCAGTGAACTCCTGCAAAATGTTAGTGACAGCAGGAGGCAAAGAGGAAGGCACGTCCTCGAATGAAAATAATGCCTCTTTGCACACAAAAGCATAGCAAACAGATTTGCTGAATCTAGCTCATCAATATCAGATTTGGTGGCAAATAAACATGCACTTTTCAATTTAATTTCAGAAGCAACACTAGATGGTTTATTATTAGGCTTCATTTGTTGCTCAAATTCTTTTGCCACAATCTGATTTGCACTCTTATTCGTCTCCTGTTTTGCTTTATTAGCTCTATTAATATCATCTTTCAAAATGGAATCAGGAGTCATAGGAAGCAAAGTAATATTTTTATCCTTATGAACAAGAGTATAGTGATTGTTTCTACCATGGTGTACAGAATTTTTATCAAATTGCCATGGTCTACCAAGTAATAAGGAACATGCTTGCATAGGTACCACATCACAATCAACATAATCAGCATATGTAGAGATACTAAAATGCACACGAACAGTACGTGTTACCTTAACCTTGCCGCTGTTGTTGAACCATTGGATGTAGTAAGGATGTGGATGTGGTCTTGTGGTGAGAGAAAGCTTCTCCACCATCTCCATGCTAGCCAAGTTGTTGCAGCTCCCTCCGTCTATGATGACGCGCACAGAATGTTCCTTCACAACTCCCTTGGTATGGAACAAATTGTGCCTGTGATTTTGCTCAGCTTGTGTGATCTGCACACTCAAAACACGTTGAGCAACTAAACATTCATACCTGTCAGCGTCTTCAGGAGCCATGTATTGCGTCTCATGATCAGAATCATCTCCACCATGTTCTTCACGTGTAATAAGAGCCAAAGTCTCCTCATCATAGTCACTAGCAGACTCATATCCACCATCCGCGGTAGCAATCATCACACGCGGAGATTTGCATTCTCTCGCATAATGACCTCCTCCCTTCCAACGACGACAAATAATATCACTTGTGTGCCCTGTTGATGCCATGGAAGAAGAAGAACGCTGTGCAGGCCCCGCAGGTGCACTCTTGGCAGATAATGGTGGTTGTGCATGTTTTCTTGTATCACGGCTGGAGGTGGCACCGGATGGAGGTGCTGGTGCAGTTGAAGTAGAAGATGCACGTGGTGTCCATGATGAAGGTCGGCCTGCAGAAAAGTTAGTTCGCCCCAATGCTTGTCGATCCTGCACTTCACGTTCAGCTTTACAAGCAAGATGGAATAAACGAGTGATATTAGTATACTCCTTATAGTCTAGAATGGTCTGAATCTCTCTATTTAATCCACCCAGAAAACGTGCAAGCATAGCTTCATTCTCCTCAACAATACCACATCTAATCATGCCAGTTTGTAATTCCTGATAATATTCTTCTACAGAATTTTTCCCTTGTCTTAAACGCTGCAATTTTTGAAGCAATTCATGTTGATAATATGGTGGAACCCAACGCGTACGCATAGCAGTTTTCAAAGCAGCCCAAGTAGTTGGAATAGGATATAATCTACAATGTTCAGACCACCATACACATGCAAAACTAGTGAAAGCACAAACAGCAGCAGCAACTCGTCTCTCCTCAGGATATTGTAAACATGTAAATCGTTGTTCAGTTTCTAACTCCCAAGTAAGATATATATCAGGAACATATCTACCCTCAAATGGTGGAATATTCAATTTCAGTTTAGGAATATGGACATCATCTCGTACCTGAGGTGGTGGTGCAGGCCTACCATTACGAATATATACCTGAGGTCGACCTGCTGGTGGTGATACAGGTGGCTGCACGTAGTGCTGATTTTGATCAACCTCATCCTCATAATCTCCCACATAATCATCCTCCTCCGCATCAGCAGCAGAAGCCACAGAAGTATCAACAGCAGCACCAACAGTTTGGCCAAACGCAAGAGGAACACGGCTTGCTCGGCGGAGGTCTGTTTCGCGACGTGGAGGTAGTCGTTGTTGTTGTTGTTGGAGAGGTGCGTTAGGTGCAGCGGGTGGTGGTGGTGGAAGACGCGCGAGCAATTCATTGAACTTGTTATCGAGCTTTGTTTCGAACATTTTCTCAAGGCCAGTGATCTTCTCCATGGCCTCTTCAAAATTGTTCAGCACATCTTGCACCTGTTCAGTCATCATTTGCTGAAACTTATCATGAAGCTCCTTGTTCGATAAATTCTCCCAGTCAATCTCGTCGGCTTGTGATCCTGGCATGGTTAGTAGCAATAGAAACACACAAGAATATGATCCTACAGACTTCGAACAAGTGGTGGTGGTGGGTGTCACAAACCCGTCAAGCAAAACTCAAATTCTTACCAGTTCTTACCCAGCAGCAGGCGGTGATCGGCAACCGTTGTAGTCAAAACTCTCAAAGCTTGGATAGAGCGATTACCAGGGAGAGTCAAATGCACGACGCAGATGTATGTGGAGCTGGGAAGTCTTATAATATGGTAGCAAAAAGGGTCAGCAATAATCAATTCAGAGATGCAAAGTTGAATAAACGCTCAACGACGGTACTGTGCTGGTCCTAGGCTAGACTGTGCTAGAGACGCGAGCCTAGAACACCAACAAAATCACGGCGCGACACGTAAACAAGGGAGGAGCACACTCTGAATTTTTTTTCTCTTTTTTTTTGCACTTTTTTTCCTCTTTTTTTTTGCTCCGCAACAAATTTTTTTCGAAAAAGTCTACAAATGGTCTAAAAACTGCCTAGCCAGAATTTTCCAGACTTAGTTTTTTTTTTAAATTGGAACTATTTTTCTTCTGCGGATGGCTCGGAAGTTGGGGAGTCCTTCTCTGTCATGACTCGGAGTATCGCGTGATCTGGAAATCGAGAACAATGCAACAATTACTGGACTCGGACTAGGACTGGTGGCGGAGATGAATCTGGTGGAACTCGGACTGGTGGCGAAGATGAATCTGGTGGAACACGGACAGGTGGCGGATATATGTTGCAGGTGAACTCGGATTGGCGTGATGGCGGCAGATATGTGGTGGCGTATATGGATTCGGATTGACGGTGAATATGTGGTGGCGGTATATGGCAACAACGATGATGATGATGCGGTGGTGATATATGGCAGCGGCGACGTGACAACCTGTGAACAGAACTCGAAACTCTAAAAGACTAGACGCTAAGACCAGCAACTGGACACGATGATGCAACCGCAAATTCAACAAAGCAAATACAGAAAAGTTTATGCAAGGCTCAGATTGGTTCGGATGGGATGAACTAACCCTAATTTTTTTTGGCTTTTTCGTGAACTATAGGTATGAAGAACAGACTCGATCTAAACTACGAAAAATTGTAAAATCTCACCGAGCAACCTGGAAATCTGATACCACTTGATAGAGGCAAAGGTGTCCTGTCTTTCGATGAGATGATGGATATCGCTTTGGTGGAAGTCGACTTTGACGATCCAACTACGAACGTGCGAGGACGTCGCGCCTTAGCAATCGCTAAACCAACTCCGAGAGGTTATTGACCACGCCGGAGCACGATCAACCTGACCACGAGGGTCTGTTTCCTGCAAGCAAACGAAGAACAAGCAAGAAACTAAGATTGCAATCTGGATATTGCGAATATAAGATGAAAGCTTTATTGATCAAGGTGGGGTTCTGTGACGCCTTTATCTGGTCGTTGAACACAAACGAAGTACGCGAAGTTGCAGCTGTGGCGAACTTTTAATCTAAACAAAACTCAAAGTCTAAACGATGCCCTAAGGGCTGTATATATGGGGGAAGAGAGGGGGAATTTCGTGGCCCTTGGTGGAGGGGTCCGAAATCAACCCTATCTCTTGTTTCCCCACACATACGGACTCTAAAAATAGCCTATACCTATGTATTTCGAAATTACATGGGCCTGGCCCAATAAAAAGGTGACGCAGCACCTATAATAGCCTCGGGACGAAATTTATGAAGTGGCATCTTGTATATTTCGTCCAAGGCTTCATGCACCCATTATGGTGGCTTCAAAGTCCTGAAATCATCACTTGTAACTCCGTTCTTGTTCCCCTTGCGCATGGCATCATCTCCATGCTTGTTCTTGCTCCAATGTTCATCCTTCTCCAAGCTAGGCCCTTCATTTGTAAGCAAGACAAATGTATCCAATTTAGGCAGCATCATATTCTCATGAACATTAGAATCATTACCAAGAAACGAAAGTACCTGATAATTTAATTGGCGTGCGCGAGCTCTAGTAATTGGTCCCGTATATGTAGCAGTAGGGGCTGTGGGTGTAACAATGGTATTGATGTCCTCATCACAAGAGGAGGAGCACTCGAGGCATCATCATCATCATCAAAACGCCACCCGACCATTGGGAAAGACCGAGCAGTGGCCTCACTATCGACGTCCTCAGAACCTGGACCGACCTCCTCACCAGCAGCAGCACTTGCTGCCTTTTGCTCACGCTGAACAAGCTTCTCCTTGTTGATTTCCTTGATCTGATGACGTTGAATGGACTGACACATCTTGAACATGTTTCTCAAGGTCTTGAACAGCGACATCTTCTCTCCCTTGGCAAAGATGGCCTCAGAGCCAACAGACTTGGCCTTACCACGAGGGATCCGTGCAGTAGAGGACATGCCTGGAGTGTAAGTAGCACGATCCTCAGGCCTAGGGTTGCGCCCCTTCTTGATGGGCACATAGGGAGCAGGAGCAGCTGGGTTCCAGTTGGAGTTGCGCTTGGGAACAACAGTCTTGAAGCTAGCAAGGTACTTTGCTGGACAGATGGTCTCAATCAACGCCTGTATGAAAGGAGCGTAGGTCAAAGACTTGTTCTCTTGTACAAATTGACGCAGCTCATAGTACATGAAATCCAGAACATCCACTTTCTTCTTCTGATGAAGATACACAAAGACATCAAGCATGGAGCTCCGAATGTTATGGGAATCCCCGGTCTTTGGAGTGAGGGTATACCGCAGGATATGGCACATGGTGTCATAGAGGGGCAAGAGGTCTTTCATTGACCCAGTGACAAATGACTTCTCTTGTTTGTAAGCAAAGGCAATCTCATCCTTAGTGCGCTGCCCACTTTCCCGAACAATGCCAAACTCATCAGAAACAGACTCTTCATCCATGAATGGGTAGGGAATGATCTCGGAGAACTTTGCCATAGGAGCTGAGCACTGATACGTTCCATACATCCATGTGAGCGTGCGAGCAGAATCATTGGAGAAGTACAGAGTGGCAAAGAACTGCATCACTAGATCTTCATTGTAGGGGTGGTTGAAGGTGACAAACGGAATCAGACCCAGTCGTCCAATAGCGGAGTACACACCGGGATACAGATGATCATTGTCGCGCAAAATCTCAGTGTTGACTTGCTTGTGAGGAGCAAACTTCTTTGATGATAGAGGCAAAGGTGTCCCGTCTTTCGATGAGATGATGGATATCGCTTTGGTGGCAGTCGACTTTGACGATCCGACTACGAACGTGCGTGGACGTCGCGCCTTAGCAATCGCTAAACCAACTCCGAGAGGTTATTGACCACGCCGGAGCACGATCAACCTGACCACGAGGGTCTGTTTCCTGCAAGCAAACGAAGAACAAGCAAGAAACTGAGATTGCAATCTACATATTGCGAATATAAGATGAAAGCTTTATTGATCAAGGTGGGGTTCTGTGACGTCTTTGTCTGGTCGTTGAACACAAACGAAGTACGCGAAGTTGCAGCTATGGCGAACTTTTAATCTAAACAAAACCCAAAGTCTAAACGATGCCCTAAGGGCTGTATATATGGAGGAAGAGGGGGGGAATTTCGTGGCCCTTGGTGGAGGGGTCCGAAATCAACCCTATCTCTTGTTTCCCCACACATACGGACTCTAAAAATAGCCTATACTTATGTATTTCGAAATTACATGGGCCTGGCCCAATAATAAGGTGACGCAGCACCTAAAATAGCCTCGGGACGAAATTTATGAAGTGACATCTTGTATATTTCGTCCAAGGCTTCATGCACCCATTATGGTGGCTTCAAAGTCCTGAAATCATCACTTGTAACTCCGTTCTTGTTTCCCTTGCGCATGCCATCATCTCCATGCTTGTTCTTGCTCCAATGTTCATCCTTCTCCAAGCTAGGCCCTTCATTTGTAAGCAAAACAAATGTATCCAATTTAGGCAGCATCATATTCTCATGAACATTAGAATCATTACCAAGAAACGAAAGTACCTGGTAATTTAGTTGGCGTGCACGAGCTCTAGTAATTGGTCCAGTATGTATAGCAGCAGGGGCTGTGGGTGTAACAATTGTATTGATGTCCTCATCATTAGTCCTTGTGCTGTTCCTATTATTCTAGTGCCGAAAAAGGATGGCACATCACGTATGTGTGTTGATTGTAGAGGCATTAATAATATTACTATTCGTTATCGTCATCCTATTCCTAGGCTAGATGATATGCTTGATGAATTGAGTGGCTCTACAATATTCTCCAAAGTTGATTTGCGTAGTGGCTACCATCAAATTCGTATGAAATTGGGAGATGAATGGAAAACAGCATTTAAAACTAAGTTTGGATTATATGAGTGGTTAGTCATGCCTTTTGGGTTAACTAATGCACCTAGTACTTTCATGAGATTAATGAACGAAGTTTTACGTGCTTTCATTGGACGATTTGTGGTAGTTTACTTTGATGACATATTGATTTATAGCAGATCTTTGGAAGAACATTTGGAACATTTACGTGCTGTTTTTATTGCTCTACGTGATGCACGTTTGTTCGGTAACCTTGGGAAGTGCACCTTTTGCACCGACCGAGTATCTTTTCTTGGCTATGTTGTTACTCCATAGGGAATTGAAGTTGATAAAGCCAAGATGGAAGCTATTGAGAGTTGGCCGCAGCCCAAAACGGTCACACAAGTGAGGAGTTTTCTTGGCCTCGCTGGATTCTATAGGCGTTTTGTGAGAGATTTTAGCACCATTGCTGCACCTCTCAATGAGCTTACAAAGAAAGATGTGCCTTTTCTTTGGGGTACCGCACAGGAAGAAGCCTTCACGGTATTGAAAGATAAGTTGACACATGCTCCTTTACTCCAACTTCCTGATTTTAATAAGACTTTTGAGCTTGAATGTGATGCTAGTGGAATTGGATTAGGAGGTGTGTTATTACAAGATGGCAAACCTGTTGCATACTTTTCTGAAAAATTGAGTGGGCCTAGTCTGAATTATTCTACTTATGATAAAGAATTATATGCTCTTGTTCGGACTTTAGAAACATGGCAACATTATTTATGGCCCAACGAATTTGTTATACATTCTGATCATGAATCTTTGAAACATATTAAAAGTCAAGCTAAACTGAATCGTAGACATGCTAAATGGGTTGAATTCATTGAGACTTTTCCTTATGTCATTAAACACAAGAAGGGAAAAGAAAATGTTATTGCTGATGCATTGTCTCGCCGCTATACTATGCTTTCACAACTTGACTTCAAAATATTTGGTTTGGACACCATCAAAGATCAATATGTGCATGATGCTGATTTTAAAGATGTAATGCAGAATTGCAAAGAAGGAAGAATGTGGAACAAGTTCGTCGTTAACGATGGATTTGTGTTTCGTGCTAACAAGCTATGCATTCCAGCTAGCTCCGTTCGTCTTTTGTTGTTGCAGGAGGCGCATGGAGGAGGATTAATGGGACACTTTGGCGTGAAGAAGACGGAGGACATACTTGCTACACATTTCTTTTGGCCAAAGATGAGACGGGATGTTGAGCGTTTTATTGCTCGATGCACTACATGTCAAAAAGCTAAGTCACGACTCAATCCTCATGGTTTATATATGCCTTTGCCTGTACCTAGTGTTCCTTGGGAGGATATATCTATGGACTTTGTTTTAGGTTTACCTCGAACAAAGAAGGGGAGGGATAGCATATTTGTTGTCGTGGATAGATTCTCGAAAATGGCACACTTTATACCATGTCATAAAAGCGATGATGCTGTTAATGTTGCTGATTTTTTCTTTCATGAAATTATTCGCTTGCATGGTGTGCCAAATACTATTGTTTCAGATCGTGATACTAAATTTCTTAGCCACTTTTGGAGATGTTTATGGGCTAAGTTGGGGACTAAACTGCTTTTTAGTACTACTTGTCACCCCCAAACTGATGGACAAACTGAAGTAGTCAATAGAACGTTGTCTACTATGCTTAGGGCTGTTTTGAAGAATAATAAGAAAATGTGGGAGGAATGCTTGCCTCATATTGAATTTGCTTATAATCGTTCATTGCATTCTACTACTAAGATGTGCCCTTTTGAAGTTGTGTATGGTTTCCTACCTCGTGCACCTATTGATTTGTTGCCTCTTCCATCTTCGGAGAAGGTTAATTTTGATGCTAAACAACGTGCTGAATTGATTTTAAAAATGCATGAGTTAATGATAGAGGCAAAGGTGTCCCGTCTTTCGATGAGATGGTGGATTTCGCTTTGGTGGAAGTCGACTTTGACGATCCGACTACGAACGTGCGAGGACGTCGCGCCTTAGCAATCGCTAAACCAACTCCGAGAGGTTATTGACCACGCCGGAGCACGATCAACCTGACCACGAGGGTCTGTTTCCTGCGAGCAAACGAAGAACAAGCAAGAAACTAAGATTGCAATCTGGATATTGTGAATATAAGATGAAAGCTTTATTGATCAAGGTGGGGTTCTGTGACGCCTTTGTCTGGTCGTTGAACACAAACGAAGTACGCGAAGTTGCAGCTATGGCGAACTTTTAATCTAAACAAAACCCAAAGTCTAAACGATGCCCTAAGGGCTGTATATATGGAGGAAGAGGGGGAGAATTTCGTGGCCCTTGGTGGAGGGGTCCGAAATCAACCCTATCTCTTGTTTCCCCACACATACGGACTCTAAAAATAGCCTATACTTATGTATTTCGAAATTACATGGGCCTGGCCCAATAATAAGGTGACGCAGCACCTAAAATAGCCTCGGGACGAAATTTATGAAGTGGCGTCTTGTATATTTCGTCCAAGGCTTCATGCACCCATTATGGTGGCTTCAAAGTCCTGAAATCATCACTTGTAACTCCGTTCTTGTTTCCCTTGCGCATGCCATCATCTCCATGCTTGTTCTTGCTCCAATGTTCATCCTTCTCCAAGCTAGGCCCTTCATTTGTAAGCAAAACAAATGTATCCAATTTAGGCAGCATCATATTCTCATGAACAATAGAATCATTACCAAGAAACGAAAGTACCTGGTAATTTAGTTGGCGTGCACGAGCTCTAGTAATTGGTCCAGTATGTATAGCAGCAGGGGCTGTGGGTGTAACAATTGTATTGATGTCCTCATCATCCTCCCCTTCTTGAAATGAAGTCGTCCTCGACGGAAGTTCATCTTCCTCACCGAAATAAGGCTTCAAATCTGCAATGTTAAAAGTGGGACTAACCCCAAAATCTGCAGGCAGCTCAAGTTTATATGCATTATCATTTATTTTCTCTAACACCTTAAAGGGACCATCAGCACGTGGCATTAACTTTGATTTGCGCAAATCAGGAAATCTATCCTTACGCAAATGTAACCAAACAAGATCTCCAGGTGCAAACACAACATGTTTTCTACCCTTATCTCCAGCAAGTTTATATTTAACATTCATGCGCTCAATGTTTTCCTTAGTTAACTCATGCATTTTTAAAATCAATTCAGCACGTTGTTTAGCATCCAAATTAACCTTCTCCGAAGATGGAAGAGGCAACAAATCAATAGGTGCACGAGGTAGGAAACCATACACAACTTCAAAAGGGCACATCTTAGTAGTAGAATGCAATGAACAATTATAAGCAAATTCAATATGAGGCAAGCATTCCTCGCACATTTTCTTATTATTCTTCAAAACAGCCCTAAGCATAGTAGACAACGTTCTATTGACTACTTCAGTTTGTCCATCAATTTGGGGGTGACAAGTAGTACTAAAAAGCAGTTTAGTCCCCAACTTAGCCCATAAACATCTCCAAAAGTGGCTAAGAAATTTAGTATCACGATCTGAAACAATAGTATTTGGCACACCATGCAAGCGAATAGTTTCACGAAAGAACAAATCAGCAACATTAACAGCATCATTGCTTTTATGACATGGTATAAAGTGTGCCATTTTCGAGAATCTATCCACGACAACAAATATGCTATCCCTCCCCTTCTTTGTTCGAGGTAAACCTAAAACAAAGTCCATAGATATATCCTCCCAAGGAACACTAGGTACAGGCAAAGGCATATATAAACCATGAGGATTGAGTCGTGACTTAGCTTTTTGACATGTAGTGCAGCGAGCAATAAAACGCTCAACATCCCGTCTCATCTTTGGCCAAAAGAAATGTGTAGCAAGTACGTCCTCCGTCTTCTTCACGCCAAAGTGTCCCATTAATCCTCCTCCATGCGCCTCCTGCAACAACAAAAGACGAACGGAGCTAGCTGGAATGCATAGCTTGTTAGCACGAAACACAAATCCATCGTTAACGACAAACTTGTTCCACATTCTTCCTTCTTTGCAATTCTGCATTACATCTTTAAAATCAGCATCATGCACATATTGATCTTTGATGTTCTCCAAACCAAATATTTTGAAGTCAAGTTGTGAAAGCATAGTATAGCGACGAGACAATGCATCAGCAATAACATTTTCTTTTCCCTTCTTGTGTTTAATGACATAAGGGAAAGTCTCAATGAATTCAAGCCATTTAGCATGTCTACGATTCAGTTTAGCTTGACTTTTAATATGTTTCAAAGATTCATGATCAGAATGTATAACAAATTCTTTGGGCCATAAATAATGTTGCCATGTTTCTAAAGTCCGAACAAGAGCATATAATTCTTTATCATAAGTAGAATAATTCAGACTAGGCCCACTCAATTTTTCAGAAAAGTATGCAACAGGTTTGCCATCTTGTAATAACACACCTCCTAATCCAATTCCACTAGCATCACATTCAAGCTCAAAAGTCTTATTAAAATCAGGAAGTTTGGAGTAAAGGAGCATGTGTCAACTTATCTTTCAATACCGTGAAGGCTTCTTCCTGTGCGGTACCCCAAAGAAAAGGCACATCTTTCTTTGTAAGCTCATTGAGAGGTGCAGCAATGGTGCTGAAATCTCTCACAAAACGCCTATAGAATCCAGCGAGGCCAAGAAAACTCCTCACTTGTGTGACCGTTTTGGGCTGCGGCCAACTCTCAATAGCTTCAATCTTGGCTTTATCAACTTCAATTCCCTGTGGAGTAACAACATAGCCAAGAAAAGATACTCGGTCGGTGCAAAAGGTGCACTTCCCAAGGTTACCAAACAAACGTGCATGACGTAGAGCAATAAAAACAGCACGTAAATGTTCCAAATGTTCCTCCAAAGATCTGCTATAAATCAATATGTCATCAAAGTAAACTACCACAAATCGTCCAATGAAAGCACGTAAAACTTCGTTCATTAATCTCATGAAAGTACTAGGTGCATTAGTTAATCCAAAAGGCATGACTAACCACTCATATAATCCAAACTTAGTTTTAAATGTTGTTTTCCATTCATCTCCCAATTTCATACGAATTTGATGGTAGCCACTACGCAAATCAACTTTGGAGAATATTGTAAAGCCACTCAATTCATCAAGCATATCATCTAGCCTAGGAATAGGATGACGATAACGAATAGTAATATTATTAATGCCTCTACAATCAACACACATACGTGATGTACCATCCTTTTTCGGCACTAGAATAATAGGAACAGCACAAGGACTAAGGGATTCGCGTATATAACCTTTGTCGAGAAGCTCTTGTACTTGACGCATAATCTCCTTCGTCTCCTCTGGATTGGTACGGTATGGTGCACGGTTTGGCAGTGAAGCACCGGGAATTAAGTCAATCTAATGCTCAATCCCTCGAATAGGCGGTAATCCCGGTGGCACGTCTTGTGGAAAAACGTCAGCGAACTCCTGCAAAATGTTAGTGACAGCAGGAGGCAAAGAGGAAGGCACGTCCTCGAATGAAAATAATGCCTCTTTGCACACAAAAGCATAGCAAACAGATTTGCTGAAATCTAGCTCATCAATATCAGATTTGGTGGCAAATAAACATGCACTTTTCAATTTAATTTCAGAAGCGACACTAGATGGTTTATTATTAGGCTTCATTTGTTGCTCAAATTCTTTTGCCACAATCTGATTTTCACTCTTATTCTTCTCCTGTTGTGCTTTATTAGCTCTATTAATATCATCTTTCAAAATGGAATCAGGAGTCATAGGAAGCAAAGTAATATTTTTATCCTTATGAACAAGAGTATAGTGATTGTTTCTACCATGGTGTACATAATTTTTATCAAATTGCCATGGTCTACCAAGTAATAAGGAACATGCTTGCATAGGTACCACATCACAATCAACATAATCAGCATATGTAGAGATACTAAAATGCACACGAATAGTACGTGTTACCTTAACCTTGCCGCTGTTGTTGAACCATTGGATGTAGTAAGGATGTGGATGTGGTCTTGTGGTGAGAGAAAGCTTCTCCACCATCTCCATGCTAGCCAAGTTGTTGCAGCTCCCTCCGTCTATTATGACGCGCACAGAACATTCCTTCACAACTCCCTTGGTATGGAACAAATTGTGCCTCTGATTTTGCTCAGCTTGTGTGACCTGCACACTCAAAACACGTTGAGCAACTAAACATTCATACCTGTCAGCGTCTTCAGGAGCCATGTATTGCGTCTCATGATCAGAATCATCTCCACCATGTTCTTCACGTGTAATAAGAGCCAAAGTCTCCTCATCATAGTCACTAGCGGACTCATATCCACCATCCGCGGTAGCAATCATCACACGCGGAGATTTGCATTCCCTCGCATAATGACCTCCTCCCTGTTTTCTTGTATCACGGCTGGAGGTGGCACCGGATGGAGGTGCTGGTGCAGTAGAAGTAGAAGATGCACGTGGTGTCCATGATGAAGGTCGGCCTGCAGAAAAGTTAGTTCGCCCCAATGCTTGTCGATCCTGCACTTCACGTTCAGCTTTACAAGCAAGATGGAATAAACGAGTGATATTAGTATACTCCTTATAGTCTAGAATGGTCTGAATCTCTCTATTTAATCCACCCAGAAAACGTGCAAGCATAGCTTCATTCTCCTCAACAATACCACATCTAATCATGCCAGTTTGTAATTCCTGATAATATTCTTCTACAGAATTTTTCCCTTGTCTTAAACGCTGCAATTTTTGAAGCAATTCACGTTGATAATATGGTGGAACCCAACGCGTACGCATAGCAGTTTTCAAAGCAGCCCAAGTAGTTGGAATAGGATATAATCTACAATGTTCAGACCACCATACACATGCAAAACTAGTGAAAGCACAAACAGCAGCAGCAACTCGTCTCTCCTCAGGATATTGTAAACAAGTAAATCGTTGTTCAGTTTCTAACTCCCAAGTAAGATATATATCAGGAACATATCTACCCTCAAATGGTGGAATATTCAATTTCAGTTTAGGAATATGGACATCATCTCGTACCTGAGGTGGTGGTGCAGGCCTACCATTACGAATATATACCTGAGGTCGACCTGCTGGTGGTGGTGCTGGTGGCTGCTCGTAGATCTGATTTTGATCAACCTCATCCTCATAATCGCCCGCATACTCATCATCCTCCTGGGTACCAGCAACAGCAGTAGCAGGAGCCACAGAAGTATCAACAGCAGCACCAACAGTTTGGCCAAACGCAAGAGGAACACGGCTCGCTCGGCGAAGGTCTATTTCGCGACGTGGAGGTAGTCGTCGTTGTTGTTGTTGGAGAGGTGCGTTAGGTGCAGCGGGTGGTGGTGGTGGAAGACGCGCGAGCAATTCATTAAATCTGTTATCGAGCTTTGTTTCAAACGTCTTCTCAAGGCCAGTGATCTTCTCCATGGCCTCTTCAAAATTGTTCAGCACATCTTGCACCTGTTCAGTCATCATTTGCTGAAACTTATCATGAAGCTCCTTGTTCGATAAATTCTCCCAGTCAATCTCGTCGGCTTGTGATCCTGGCATGGTTAGCAGCAATAGAAACACACAAGAATATGATCCTACAGACTACGAACAAGTGGTGGTGGTGGTGTCACAAATCCGTCAAGCAAAACTCAAATTCTTACCAGTTCTTACCCAGCAACAGGCGGTGATCGGCAACCGTTGTAGTCAAAACTCTCAAAGCTTGGATAGAGCGATTACCAGGGAGAGTCAAACGCACGACGTAGATGTATGTGGAGCTGGGAAGGCTTATACTATGGTAGCAAAAATGATAGAGGCAAAGGTGTCCCGTCTTTCGATGAGATGGTGGATTTCGCTTTGGTGGAAGTCGACTTTGACGATCCGACTACGAACGTGCGAGGACGTCGCGCCTTAGCAATCGCTAAACCAACTCCGAGAGGTTATTGACCACGCCGGAGCACGATCAACCTGACCACGAGGGTCTGTTTCCTGCGAGCAAACGAAGAACAAGCAAGAAACTGAGATTGCAATCTGGATATTGCGAATATAAGATGAAAGCTTTATTGATCAAGGTGGGGTTCTGTGACGCCTTTGTCTGGTCGTTGAACACAAACGAAGTACGCGAAGTTGCAGCTATGACGAACTTTTAATCTAAACAAAACCCAAAGTCTAAACGATGCCCTAAGGGCTGTATATATGGAGGAAGAGGGGGGAATTTCGTGGCCCTTGGGGGAGGGGTCCGAAATCAACCCTATCTCTTGTTTCCCCACACATACGGACTCTAAAAATAGCCTATACTTATGTATTTCGAAATTACATGGGCCTGGCCCAATAATAAGGTGACGCAGCACCTAAAATAGCCTCGGGACGAAATTTATGAAGTGGCATCTTGTATATTTCGTCCAAGGCTTCATGCACCCATTATGGTGGCTTCAAAGTCCTGAAATCATCACTTGTAACTCCGTTCTTGTTCCCCTTGCGCATGCCATCATCTCCATGCTTGTTCTTGCTCCAATGTTCATCCTTCTCCAAGCTAGGCCCTTCATTTGTAAGCAAAACAAATGTATCCAATTTAGGCAGCATCATATTCTCATGAACATTAGAATCATTACCAAGAAACGAAAGTACCTGGTAATTTAGTTGGCGTGCACGAGCTCTAGTAATTGGTCCAGTATGTATAGCAGCAGGGGCTATGGGTGTAACAATTGTATTGATGTCCTCATCAAAAAAGGGTCAGCAATAATCAATTCAGAGATGCAAAGTTGAATAAACGCTCAACGACGGTACTGTGCTGGTCCTAGGCTAGACTGTGCTAGAGACGCGAGCCTAGAACACCAACAAAATCACGGAGCGGCACGTAAACAAGGGAAAAGCACACTCTGATTGTGTTTTTTTCGCTCTTTTTTTTGCGCTCTTTTTATTTTGCGCTGCTTTTTTTTTTTGCGAAAAATCACTATAATGGCGAGTGTCTCAAAACTCTTCCTAGCTCAAACTGACAGGATGGGCACGAAATTTTTCGACCAATTTTTTTTTTTCGACTGCCCACACCCAAAAGCTGGAAACGGGTCAAAAAAAACTTCCTATAATGGCACCTGTCTCAAAACACTCAGAAACACCTAAAAATAGGATAGCCAGAAATTTTTTCGAAAAATGCGTTTTCGAAAAATTTTGGGCCTAAACGGAGCGTGGCTACCCGACTCTTTTTTTTTCCGAAACCTACTCCGGCAAGGAAACACGAATCGGAATCTGGATGGATCCCGAAAACAAACATAATAAGCAAGGAACTCGGATTGGTGGTGGATATATGGTGGTGGTATATGGCAGCGGTGGTGGTAGCGGTGGTAGTATATGGATATGGATCGGTGGTGGTATATGGGCACGGATTGGTGGTGGTATATGGATACGGATTCGGAGCGGTGGTGGTAGATGGCAGGGGCGATGATGATGGTGCGGCGGCGGCGTGACAACTTATGACCAGAACTCGAAACTCTAAAAGACTAGACGCTAAGACCAGCAACTAGACCGACGATGCAACCGCAAATTCAACAAAGCAAAACCCTAAAAAGATTATGCAAAGGCTCAGATTGATTCGGATATGATGAACTAACCCTAATTTTTTTTGTGTGGCTTTTTCGTGGACTATAGGTATGAAGAACAGACTCGATCTAAACTACGAAAAACTGTAAAATCTCACCGAGCAACCTGGAAATCTGATACCACTTGATAGAGGCAAATGTGTCCCGTCTTTCGATGAGATGATGGATATCGCTTTGGTGGCAGTCGACTTTGACGATCCGACTACGAACGTGCGTGGACGTCGCGCCTTAGCAATCGCTAAACCAACTCCGAGAGGTTATTGACCACGCCGGAGCACGATCAACCTGACCACGAGGGTCTGTTTCCTGCGAGCAAACGAAGAACAAGCAAGAAACTGAGATTGCAATCTAGATATTGCGAATATAAGATGAAAGCTTTATTGATCAAGGTGGGGTTCTGTGACGTCTTTGTCTGGTCGTTGAACACAAACGAAGTACGCGAAGTTGCAGCTATGGCAAACTTTTAATCTAAACAAAACCCAAAGTCTAAACGATGCCCTAAGGGCTGTATATATGGAGGAAGAGGGGGGGAATTTCGTGGCCCTTGGTGGAGGGGTCCGAAATCAACCCTATCTCTTGTTTCCCCACACATACGGACTCTAAAAATAGCCTATACTTATGTATTTCGAAATTACATGGGCCTGGCCCAATAATAAGGTGACGCAGCACCTAAAATAGCCTCGGGACGAAATTTATGAAGTGGCATCTTGTATATTTCGTCCAAGGCTTCATGCACCCATTATGGTGGCTTCAAAGTCCTGAAATCATCACTTGTAACTCCGTTCTTGTTTCCCTTGCGCATGCCATCATCTCCATGCTTGTTCTTGCTCCAATGTTCATCCTTCTCCAAGCTAGGCCCTTCATTTGTAAGCAAAACAAATGTATCCAATTTAGGCAGCATCATATTCTCATGATCATTAGAATCATTACCAAGAAACGAAAGTACCTGGTAATTTAGTTGGCGTGCACGAGCTCTAGTAATTGGTCCAGTATGTATAGCAGCAGGGGCTGTGGGTGTAACAATTGTATTGATGTCCTCATCATAAGGAGAGCCACTATTCGGCAGTGAAAAGGATCCTTCGATATTTGGTTCATACCCCAAACTTGGGCCTTTGGTATCCCAAGGGATCATCATTTGAGTTAATGGGTTACTCGGATTCGGATTGGGCCGGAGACAAGGTTGATCGCAAGTCCACATCCGGCTCATGTCAATTCCTAGGGAGATCATTGGTAAGTTGGTCTTGAAAGAAGCAAAATTGTATATCTCTCTCCACAGCCAAAATTTTTCGAAAACGCATTTTTCGAAAAAATTTCTGGCTATCCTATTTTTAGGTGTTTCTGAGTGTTTTGAGACAGGTGCCATTATAGGAAGTTTTTTTTGACCCGTTTCCAGTTTTTGGGTCCGGGCAGTCAAAAAA